>NW_026264192.1:12041-12679 GCF_000817695.3 Arachis duranensis
GTGCATGCTCTTAATTTTCTCTGATATGGTGGAAAAATTTTTGGAAGTCTTCATGGATGACTTTTCAGTATTTGGAGACTCATTCAGCTCCTGTCTTGACCATTTAGCACTTGTTCTAAAGAGATGCAAAGAGACTAACCTGGTTTTAAACTGGGAAAAATGTCACTTCATGGTGACTGAAGGAATTGTCCTTGGGCACAAAATCTCGAACAAGGGAATAGAGGTGGATCAAGCTAAGGTAGAGGTAATTGAAAAATTACCACGACCTGCCAATGTTAAGGCAATCAGAAGCTTTCTGGGGCATGCAGGATTCTATAGGAGGTTTATAAAAGATTTTTCAAAAATCGCCAAACCTCTGAGCAACCTGCTAGCTGCTGACACGCCATTTATCTTTGATAAAGGGTGTCTGCAGGCATTTGAGACTCTGAAAGCTAAATTGGTCACAGCACCAGTCATCTCTGCACCAGACTGAACATTACCATTTGAATTGATGTGTGATGCCAGTGACCATGCCATTGGTGCAGTGTTGGGACAGAGGCATGACAAGCTTCTGCACGTCATTTACTATGCCAGTCATGTTTTAAATGACGCACAGAAGAATTACACAACCACAGAAAAAGAGCTGCTTACAGTGGTTT
>NW_026264193.1:0-3652 GCF_000817695.3 Arachis duranensis
AGATACAGGAAAGGAGAATCTTATCTTCTATTCCTCGGAAGACACGAACACGTTAAGACTTCTTTCTTGACTTTTTTTTTTATCTGCCCTGGGAATGGGAATAGATTACCCGGTAAGGAAGCCTAGATAAGAAGCTGGAATAGAGATCAGAGGCATGACTTGAGACTATCCTTTTTTATCGCCATCTGGAATGATAGTCAGCCCTGCAAGGTCAAGTAGCTTCTTCGATTCTACGGCTTATCTTTACTCCACTATAACTTCAACTTAATAATAGACTTTAGTTTAGCTTTCAGCTATCCCTATCTGTTTGTTTTGCTTTCCTTACTCTCTTCCCCCTAGGAATTTACTGAGGAAAGAAAAGGTGCAAACTTCGATCTCATTAGTTTCAAACCTATCCTATAGTTTCTATTTTTGTTCAAGCCCTCCCTGAGGACAGACCAGCTAGCATCCTATATCTAACTAGAAGTCCTTAATGCATCTATTAAAAAGGTGGGAAAGAGAGTTGCAAGCCTGGAAAGAAATGCTACTTTATAAAGGATAGCTGAAAGCGAGAAATGGTCTATAATCTGGAGATAGCTCATTCTCTTTAGTTGCAATCCCATCCTTAGAATGAGGTGAGAAGTTCTAAGTTTTCTTTGTTGACATGATATATTGATAGTCTTACTGCCAAAATTGGATTGCTCACTGAACTCCTCAAACATGAAATTAGAGCCATTAATAAATCGAAGGAGCAGACTTAGAAAGCTGGAGCATGACGAAGTCAGCATCAGGAATGAAGTCTAAGTCATAACCCGAGCAACAAGTAAGATGGATTTAGGAATCCCGTCCTGTGAATGATAAGGTTGAGCATGCTAGCATCCGTTTTCTATTGACTTACGAAAGCATTAATCAGTCAGAAGGAAAAGCAACCTATCTGAAAGCCTATTCTCTCCTTTCCCCCATAAGTCTGACTTTTGCCGTAGCAGATTTTCTTCTACTTTATCCGCTTCTTCACTTCCAAAAGCTAGGGATTCCTTATCTCTTCCTTCCGTGGTAAGATTTTCCAATACCTCTTTAATCTATTACCACGCCCTAATAATCAATTCCGAAAGCCTTATCTTCCACCGTCAGTATTACTGAGGAAATTACGTAGAAAAGAAGAAGCTACTTATGAGGCAAGGCCTGAGGAAGACTAATTGAAATTCCTAATTATGCATAGATTCGTCTTTCTTACTCTTTTCAAGGCCTTACAGCAGCATAGGAAGTTGCAGCCTTAGTAAACTCCTTTAGCAGCTAACATCTCAATAGGCTCGGAGAAAGCGTCCTCTCTTCTCCTCAGGGACTCTCCGGCTCTTGGTAGCTACGTCTTCTGTCCGGCTCTAACTCTATCTTAACGGGCTAAGTTACTTCGGAAGTAGCAATGGGCTCTGAAAGCCTCTTCTTTTCTCAACTCTGTTTGATTTAGAGTTACACGTCAGTCCTGAAGAGTTCATTCTATTTAGTTAGCGGGTAAATCCTAAGGAGAGTCTCGGACTTCCTCCTCTCAGGTATACGGGCTAGCAGGTACAAGCCTGAGTCTTAAGGTAGTATGAGAAGTAGGATTAGAAGTTACAGGGCTTGACCTCAGATAGGTTTGGGTTCCTCTTTGCTAAGGAAGAAAGAGCAAAGAAGTCTAAGTCAGAGCTACCGAAGACTATAGCATTAATCAGTCAGAAGCCAGAAAAATATAAGACTTATAGCTTGAGAAACAAGTTAGTTAGATTTTGTGTTGATACAATCCCGACAGGATGAAATTTCATTTATCACGTTCTTTCAATCCGAAAAGAAAGTAAGAATTGATGTTACAGTTTACGGAGAAAGAGAAGCCATCAAAGGCCTGATAATAGCCGCCTTATTAGTTGCAGATCGCCAATGCTTATAACTTCCTGTTATACTTGCATGTCTCGAGCTTATTTTATAAATCCTGTCAGTCTTAATATTGTCTGACTAGGCCTATAGAAGGGAATCCCCGGGAATAGATGAAATGGGCTTGGGATGTGATTCAATGGGACTAGTCCGATCAGAGGCTGTCATAGCCTCAGTATGTTACCAGGGTTCATCAACGGGATAAGGCACGAACGCTATCAGATGCCAAGCTTTCCTTCTGTGCTGTATGGTACTATCTGTGATGTATGGGCTTTAGCTGCTAGAATAAATGAAGCCTTAGAATGACCTATCGCGCACAACAGCCAAAAAGATAGCAATTGAGCTCTTCTAGTAGATTCACCCGTAAGCCATATTAATATATGAAGTAATGGACTTTTCAGTCTTTCAGTAGAGCCATAAGCTGTATATGGAGTATGGAAGAAGACTCATGTCTTTATTAACTTTAGTCGACCTGTAAGCCTTATATTCTGTCCTTGATGGACTTCCTTACGCGCCTAACTCTAAGTTTGAAAGAAGAAAGCCACTTTTAAGCTTGGCCTTAAGGACGAAGCGAAGTAGCAGCCGTAGAAGATAATCCAATCCTGCAGTAAGTTTGAAGATGCTCGACTGGAAAGAAGAGGAATTTATAACTGACTTGATAGAGTTAGGTTTGAGCTCTACTTCTAGGAGCGGACATCGATCTCAATAGTTGAAAACTGCTTTTTCTGGCATCATATTGCAGATTGGCCTTTTAGAGCCTCTAGCGAACAAGAGAACGAAAGATAGCTATTTCGGATTTAGCTCCTATATTAACCGTTCCTGACGGAGAATCCTCCCTTTCAGAAGTCTTTTTGTGTATTATTACCTTCGGTAGATTGAGCAGCAGGCAAGAATTCTAGCTTCACTCTTACTCTTCTTCATTAGTTAATTTTGGCTTCTCAGCCTATTCCCCTCCGTTTCATCCATTCCAACATCCAGAAAAACTTAACTTGAAATCAATCCAATAAGCCTGGGCGCGGCTTAGGACCTATTCGCCGGAAATCTCCTCCCATGGATTCACTGCCAATCCCCAGATCTACCATATCCTGTATCTTATCTGGCTCTGTAGTAAGTTAGTGAGGAAAGAGTTTCATCTGATCGCTACTGATGAGTAAATGCCGTTGAAGGTAATCCTTTCCTTCTTCTATCTGAGGATATACCATTGAAAAGATAAGATTCTACTTGATCCGTGAACTGACTATTGCTATTGAATCAGCTACGAAGGACGAAATGCCATAGAATCAAATCATCTCCATTGTCCGATAAGATACTATATAATCTCATCCAACTACCGCCTCCTCACAGGAACAGTAGGGAAGACTGAGGAATTTCTTCTAAGAGAAGATGTTTACGGCTAAGAGATCCAATTGATCTTCCCTAGGCTGATCCATTTCAACACCCAATTGGTAGCAAACAAGAACCGTAACTAAAAAGCTACTCACTCTAAAGGCTTACGCTAAGGCAGGCCTAGTCTTAGAAAGAGTTGCGGATTCCTAAGATTGAGAATCCCGAGGTAACTCATTCTATTGCTACGAAAGCCCGACCTTCTTTTATTTATAGATTGATAAATCCGTTCACACATCAGGATACTTGTAGGAGGTGATTGAGAGGAGAAAGACTTAAGTCATTCTCTTTGGATACAAGCCCGTACTGTGATTGAGTTGAAAGAAAGTAAGAAAGTCTGGAAGTTGAAAGCGATCAGGATGTATAGGGGACTCGTTAGGGAAAG
>NW_026264193.1:4139-12657 GCF_000817695.3 Arachis duranensis
GGAAAGAGCATCTTCGAAGCTGCATCGAATATGGATCACCTTCATAAACTGAAAGCTCTCAAGCGAGGGGAAAGAAAGAGATTAGAAAGCCATAAGTCGTGCTAGCAACCGTCCTCAGGTGAATCAATAGGCTTGGCTCCTTTGCTTCGCTTGGAACGCTTGCTTCCTTCTTTCCCGAAGCTGATTAACTAGCCTTCTTCCCTCTCCGTGGGGTATCCTAAGAGAGATCTCTTATATTATATAAGTCATTCCATACCCCCTCGAGTCAGGAGTTGTTGCCCTAATGTCAGTTCCTTCGCTAGCCTAGTGAAGAGTTAGCCTAGAAAGGCTTTGAAAGCAAGTCAAGCATTCCAATCCCAGCGTTTGAGTCAATAGCTATTGAATATAGTTCGTGACTGACCCTGGAAGTCAATTCACTCTCCTCGATAAGACTAATAACCAGACAAAGAATTCGATCTGCTTCTGACCCTGTGATGAATGAAATAGAAATAGAGGAATTCAATCCAATACTGAATAGACTTATTACGGATCTACGCCTTTACCTTGGACTACTTTAGAGCTCCTTTTGTATTGTATGCCGCTTTATCCTGCTCTTGCTGAAATCATTACTCTTCATTCTCCCGTGCTCTAGCAATTGCGCTCCCTAGACCACTACCATGCCTCGGACTCGGAAAGTTATAACGAAAATGGCTAACCCAATAGCTGATTCCGCAGCAGCCACCGTTGAAACCAATGAAGCAAATGATTGACCGCTATTACGACCAGCTCGACAAAGGTGGCGAATAGAAGAAGCGGTACAAAGAGAATTCCAGGCAGGATTCAAAAGAATCCGATCCAACCTCTTCCAGGTGCGCCCATTAGTCCAAGTAAAAGAATTGCCCAAAAGCCATTGTCAATCAAACCCACATCATTCAAAAATGAGCTGAAATCATTGATGGGGCAGGGCAGGGGCCCGAAACTCTCATTTATCTGGTTAGAAAGTGCCCATAGAATCGATCTGAACAAAGAACTCCTTCCTACAGCTATAACTATAACAGCCCGGCATAAGCCGGAAATAATAGTGAACCTTTTCTAGTGATGTTTACACTTCTCGTGAAACTATTCATTCCTGCTTGATATGTTCTTCGCTCGGTATGGCACAATAGAGTTGTAGTTGGATGAGCCCCAAAGGGCAAGGACTAGTACCAAAAGGTAGCATTCCTCCTTCTCTTGGTTTGTTGGTACTGACGAAGGTGCGTCAGCCATTGGGAATTCTAGAATGCCTAATGGCGAAGGTAAATCGGGAACACACCAGGGGCAGCCGCCGCAGGACAACCCTTACGCTGGGTCCTCTCCATCAAGAGGAAACTCACTTTCTTCAGTGGGTCCACAAGAAAGTGACTCAACCTGGGACATTAATCACTTAAACGATTGGCTGGTCCGACAGGGGGAAAGCCCCCTTCCCCAGGAGGTAGCAGTTGACCAACCCACTCCACCCACACGACAAGTGGTCAATTTCTACTTGTCCGCAATTCCCATCAAGCCGTAAGGATGAAACCAGTTCAGTAGGTTTTTAACCGATACTGGAGAAAGGTCCTTTGACAGACCTTTCACTCGAAACCTCTTGGCAAACTCAGCTACCCCGGTACTAGAGATTACAGATTTTTTATAAGAAATCTTGACCTGCAATTCATCTAGCACCTCCACGTTTGGCTACTCTCTCATCAGCAATGACAATGTCATCATCAAGAAGAGCATACCGGTCGAATCTACGACCCGTCCTGCTCTGCTGCCCACCACACAATCAAGTGATGGGAGATGGCTTTGAGGGTACACGACGAATACATCCCCAGGCCGATGTTAAAGGACAAGGACCGAGGTTTACCTGGGTACCAACAAGTCTCAAAACTCGTTAGCCCTAGGGACCTGATCACAAGTCTCCACACCTGGTCGCCAAAGAGCTGCTTAACAAGCTCTCCCATGACCAAAACCGGCCACCTGTCGGTAGCTGATTTTCAATCATATGAAAAGCATTGGAAAGCTGGCACTAGCCTCAACAGAGGTTTATCTTGATTGAAAGTCCCATCCATAGGGATTGTCCTCAAGACATCCATCACCCAAAAAGGATGAAGGAGCCTCTGTGAAAGATAGTTTCCAATTGCGAAGATCCGCCGTTTTCCCCCTCCCTCAATGACCTGAGCCAACCGACCATAGGCAACATCCTCCACTTTGGTCATCGTTTTCGAGGTAAGATCGATTCCTTGACCCAAGAAACTAGGAACTCTAGCCTCCGGGCGTTCAGAACCAAAGACCCCTATACTAGACCAAGGGGGACGTGCCGTCCTCACATTGCGTCCAAAAAGATAGAACACTGTTTCCGGAGACACTGAAGTCGGTGGACCAGGATAAACAAACCCAGTCACTAATCCCCGACACCGAAGTATGCGCCAACCGAAACCAGGCGTTGAGCTCATCCTCGATGCAGTGAAAAGCTGACACCTTCCTCAGCCGCTTTTGATCGGCTGCAGAAAGCTTTCTCCTCACCTTAACCTTCACCCGAGGTAGTGAGGGTACTGACTTCCATGTAGGGTCCCACGTAAGCGTCATTTCTAACGCCATACGTGGCAGATCCGGTATATACCGGGTAACCAATCTCCGCCCAGACTCTCTGATTCTATTCTTCCAGAGGCCCGGACTCTTTCGCAAACCCGCGAGGGGCGGTCCAATGATACTCTCAAAGAGGCTCTCATCTACTCTTTTACTACGGCAAATTATTTTGGAAACCGTAAAGATAGAGAGATACATTTGAACAAGCATATCAGACTAACTATCCCCTCTTGCCATAGCCCGGCGATGGAACGAAGGAATAATCCTCTTCAAGGTCGAGATTGATAAGGACATGACGTTGGTCAAGAAGCCCAAGTTTGAAAGAGCCCTTAAGGCCGATGGTTTGGAAACTCTTTCGTAAATCTGACATGGGCGCCCAGAGGAGCCGACTAGAGCGCGTTCAAAGGGCTTCTTAGGTCAATTACATCGAACCTCGGCAGAGATGAAGATGGCAGGCTTTCCCCGAGCAAAGAAGGTGAAAGGGGCTTCAACCGAGTCTGAATGTCAGCGTCTTCCTTTTTCCCTCACATTCTAGCATTATAGAAAACTATCCTTGATAGCGGCTGGGTAGGCTGACTCACAGTGCTTCCGCCCTCCTCGGCAGGGAAGGAAAGCCTTCCAGTGAAAGCAATAAACAATAAAAAAACCGGTGCCAATTTATATATTATAGGCGATTCCTCGTCACGCCTATCTACTGAAGAACTCAGAGGTTGAGGAGTTTCTTTTTGTCCTTTAGTCCGCGTACGCGTAGGGTAATAGGTCCGTCCACGAGCCTCCCAGTTCGTATAGAGCAAAAAATGGGCATTTTCGCCAGGTTATGTATAAGGAGTTCCCTGGGAGTTGACCCGCTGGAGTTTAGGACTCTTGCAAATACATCAGCTTAGGTAGGTCAGGATAATAGTGAACACTAGAAGGGTAATCCACCGAGAGCTGATTCTATCTATCAATAGGCTCTGCCACTTCCTCGGAGGGTGGAAAAAAAGAGTCTTCTATCGCGGATGCCGAGTCGGATGCTTTCACTCAAGAAGATGTTGTCGGCCTCGTTGGACCTTTTAAAAACGAAGAAATATGCCATTGGAAGTGATCGAAAACCTTACTAACTTCTATAATAATTCGAATTTTTCTCTTTGCTACTATTTGCTGGTCCATTTGGAGAGGTAGAAATCTTTGTCTGAAGGGAAACAGGTTACTCTGCACTGGATCAAACTTCAGATTTTTTCTCTTATCCGTGAGATTTCTCAAGCTTCCCCGCTGCACTTTCCGTCTTCGTTTGCTGATAAAGAAATCATGGAAGTTCTTTCCCTCCATCATCGCTCCCTCAAGCTGAAATCGCCTATCGCAGATCAACTTCTCTCTTTTCAGGCATTTTAGGCAGCTAGGTAGCTAGGATATTCCTGAGTTACTGAGTTCTTGAGTTCCTGAACCGTTTGACTAGGAAGTTCCTGTAGCTATTGAGTTGAGCTATCCTAGATCTCTTGGATCTAACACGTATAAGTGCGTATCGGCCCCTAAGGTTCCTTGTTTCCTACCACGTTCTATCGCCCGTGCTGTCTTTCTAACTCCTCTCTTTCTCAAGCCGCTAGGACAGTAAGGACTTATTGATTCTCCTCGCCTTTTAGACCCTTTTCTTCTCCTTGTACTTCTCTTACTCAAGTGTAGTTCCTTTCCTCCAGAGGCATCTTAAGTAAGATGCAGTGCCCGTGATTCCCATCAGTACGGGTGAGGGGATAGCATTTCATCTGCCCTTCCCTCAGTTGCTTTCCCGGAAGCCGGTCACTTGTAGGCCATCGATCCTCTCTCTGAGAGAAGAAGTTAGTTAAGAGAAAGGGTCGAAACTAAGGGAGGAATAATTCTAGTATCTACTATCCCATCGATCCGGAGGTTTTGAGAAGATAAGTCTTTCTCCTCCGCTGTGAACGCTATTATCTCAGAAGCTCAGGCTGTTGCACGCCTTACATCTCAGATTGCATCTTCGCCTCCACGAAAGAAGAATCAAATAAGTCAAGTTCCATTTGATAGTCCTAGTATCCGACTCCGAAGTCTCATCTCAATCCGGCGCTTTCTAAGGGAAGGCTTTAGCTTTCCAATCGTAGGCCTAGGCCTTCTTGACCCTTTATCGGAGAGGCAACCGTCTTGTCTTAACTGTCCCGAGCTACCGTTCTACCGTTGTGGGTTGTGCTCATTAAATCATTAAAAGAGTTGTCCCTCGATGATGCATTGTCTTGAACTGAATCAAGCTGAAGCAAGAGACACTTGACCGGCGAGGTTCAATCGACTTTCATTGACCTGAACTCATCAAAGTCAGCATTGGATGAACGTCCGGTTGACGGGGAAGGATTTCCTATATCAATCACTTGTATAAAGCAAGTCAACTCAAGAGGATCGGAGCCCATTTCCCCAGTTGACGAGGGAAAGTCCCACGGTAAGGAAGTCCGCAAGAGCCTGCAGCGAGGGTTAACTGAAGGCGTGCCCATAAACCATATCATCAATCAGGCTCGCTTTCAGCTCAACAAGTCTGTGTAAACCTTCATTCCTGCGGCATCCACTATTACAGGAATTTCTTTATGAATATTTTAATAAAAGGAGTTAGTGCCTTCCACAAGAGGGAATCTCTTTCCATTCCAGGCTCAGCCTTTGATTCGTATGAGAGCACCAAGGAAATAGCGTAAATAAGATAGGTGAACCTGTCATCACACGTAATTTCCCTCCTTCTTTTCCTCGCTCGAAAGCCCACGATAAAGGAAGTAGAAATAGTGAGTTGAGTCTTTATTAGGAACTCCAAAGAAGATTCATAAGAATAAGAAGAGGAAGAATGCACGCAAAATCCTATCCTAATAGGTAGGGCTCGCCTCCCGTTGTTCTCTTTTGTGCTATCGGTTGTAAAGTGCTGCTCAAGCTGAGCTAACTACAGGTCCGAATGAACTGGGACACCAGACCATTCTTATCTTATGCGGAAGCAAGCCCTTTGTTTCTATACGAGTTTTATTAAGTTGCTTAGGGTGCCATACCATTCACCTTCTAGCCTAGGAGTCTGTGGACATCCATAGACATCATTTCTTTGAAAAGCTCCGACTTCCTTCTTTTCCTTTCCCACTTCACGGAAGAACCGGGAAAAGTAGTAGCCTAGGAGGATGACCCTTCTATCCAGAAAACTTCGCATCATGAGCAGTTTTCTCATACGGATAAAGAGGCTTTCTCATCCAATGCTATTCCGACCTCGCTTGGTTAAACTGCCTTTCATAATCCTCTTTTCTTCTCTCCTACTACTACTACGGTACGGCTATTTTAGATCGGAACGAAGAGGAGCCCGCCCTTCGCCCTTGGCGTAGAGTAAGCCGCCCGCTAGCCAGCCAATACCTCTTTTTTCTTCCTTCTTTCACTTGGTGAACCAACATGTGAGTCTCTTTGCTTTATTCTTTCTCCCACCTGAAATCCCCCGATCGGGAGAGGAAGCGCCCTATTTACCTCTACTCTACTCAGACGGCTCGGGGACTGTGAATGAAGTACTACAAGATGAACGATTACCACTAACAGTAAGAAAGGAACGGATAGGGAAAGTTCGAGAAAGGCCCCGGAGAGCAATCAGCTCACTGATAGGCGCATATAGATATGGCTCCGCGGAAGTTGCCGTTGGTTTTATTCCATGAATGGATTCCCAATCAAGGTAGGGAAGACCTGAAACAGCATCTATCTCAGCTCGTCCGGAAAGAGGAGCGAGACAAATCCAATCCTCGGATAAAACGAGGACACCTGTGCGGAATCAGCATTTGGAGCAGGTCAGCCTCGAATCAAATCTTTACGAAGGGTCAAATCACCTGGACTCACAGTCTAGGGTTACATCTGCATTTTCGGGTTCCCTCTCGTCTACCACTACATTCTTGCACTAAAAAACCCTTGTAAACACCCCTCCTCAAAGGAACCATGGCAAGCTACTGGAACGAACCTAATTCAAGTGACAGACAAGAAAAGCCCCAGGACGAGAGCCTCCCAAAGGAGATAAAAGACTTGGAAATCGAAGCGAAGGACAACCTGACGCAGGAGCCACTCTTTCTATATATTAAGTAGCTGTATGCATGTACATGAGATGTTGCAAGCGGTATCTCCTCCGCTTTCATTCCACGTTATTTGATTAGTTAGTCAAAAATTTCTAGCCCAAGCGTTGCTTACTTGTTAAAGTAAGGAAAAAGAGCTAAAATGAGAAGCTTTCTGAAGAGTGAGACTCAGATTCCACCTTGGAAAAGGGCTCAGTTGCTAGACCAAGCCATAAGTCAAAGGGAACCCGGATCTTTAACCAGACCGCCGCGAGCCGCAAAACCAAGTTGATTGATTTGGCGATCGGGAGTGGTTAGCACACGAGGACAGTATCTGGGGAGGAGGGTCCTGGTAGTTGCGATTTTCTGCTCATTAGAGAGCAGCTTACCAAGACCATCCGGAGAAAAGCTATGCTCTTCACTATTGAACCACCCAGTCACTTGCCAAGCTTTGAAGCCTGACTCCGGTAAGACAATAGCGTTGAACAAGCGTGTCTACCTTCACCATCTTCTTTCTATGAAGAGAAGGGATGATCCTCAGATAACCTGAACCCGATAAGGACACCGATACGGACTGCAAAGCCTTACCGCTGGTGGTTCCTGCATATGCTTGCTGAGGATAGAAACCACAGCTTGTTTAGATAAAATGCAGTGAACAACAAACCAGACTTACGGTTCAGCTCTACAACCCGCTTGGCGACTAGGTATGCTCTTACACAGAGCTCCTTGGTGAGACCGTCGGACACTACTAATGTGATCCTTTTAAAGATCACAATTAGTAGATTAAGGTTTTCCTTAACCTTATACCATTCGATGGTCGTTAGCTAAATTGCTAAGACACACTGAAACTCACCTAAATGGCAGGGTGTTTCACTTGTTGTTCTTCACGACTCCTTGTGTCAGGAGTGAGGTTAAACAGACCATACATATGTTGGGAGACAGACCTCGGAGAGATCCGAGTCCCGCTACCGGCTGTTCGCCTCATGGACGCCGGACATCCAAAGACAATCCGACGCTAAGGGAGGTTAACCCCACCCGAAAATAGAAATATGAGAAAAAAAAAGTGATGAAAGACCCTCTTTTTTGCTTGTTCATGTTGTGATCGCAGCTTCTTTGTCTTGCGATCGCATTAACATGGCGCTGTCTTCTGTTTGATCCTCTCGAGTCGAGCCCAAAAGATCTCATTCAGGATTGGACTGCTTTTTGAAAATGGAATTTCCTCTTCTGAGGTAGCAGAAAGGCGAGAAAGACTAATCTTCGAATTCCGCTTGAAAACTAGTTCCGTCCTTGCTTTTCTAAGAAGTTACTATCCCCTCGGGCAAGCATAAGATAAGATTTGTATGAAAGAGATTTCGTTTCACCGTTTGACTCTGTTGACTATGAAGCTTGATTTCACACTGACAGGTTTGAAGGAAATTTCATTCACTAACCCTTTCTTACTCCCATCCCACTACTTCATCACCTGCGACAGCAGGGACGGATACAGGTACTCGCTTACTTGATTTGCTCAAAACCTTACCGCCTGAAAATCGATATTTCGTAGCAGGATTAGAAGAGAAGGTAGTTTGGTGTTAAGGACCCACCCTCCAATTCATATTCTTTATTCCCCCAAGCCGGTTCATCTTTGCTTCCTTGCATGCCGCTTTGTTAACAACCGGCGAGACTCTCCTTCTCAAGCCAACCCCAGGTCGGGACGATACTTTCTTTGAGCTACTGGGGAGCTACTTTCTACCCTAGATCTTCTCATTGCGTTCAAAGGAATGCTTAATCCCTCTACAACCGCCTAGAATTCGTGAAAAAATGACTCTATTCGCTTATCCAGTTTGCGTTCTACTCCAGCTTTCCTGGCTAACTACGAAGCTTTCCAGGTTCGCTACTCTAGTTGAACTCGGGTTTCCCTA
>NW_026264194.1:0-436 GCF_000817695.3 Arachis duranensis
GCCTAGAAGCATCCATTAACAAGCTGCAAGAGACTATGGAGCAACTGAAGGAAGAACAGCAGAATCAGAACTGCATGCTCTGCAAATTGCCGAAGGAGCAAGAGAAGCAGGGGCGTGAAATCCAAGAATTGAAACGCCAAAGTTTCTCCTCTCAAGCTGAGGGAGCATCTACTTCTCAAAATCAAGGTTGTTGAGTTCTAACTCTGTGAAAACCTCTATCATTAGGAGCCTATGTTTGCGTTTTTTTTTTCCTTTGTTTTGTTTTTATTTTTCGTTTTTTTTAAGTTTCATTTTATATATATTTTTGAGTCTTATTTTAATTCATAATTAATAAAATTGAAATTTTATGCCTTAAGGATATGAATGTCCTATTAATCCATCACCTCTCTTAAATGAAAAATGCTTTAATCACAAAAGAACAAGAAGTACAGGATTT
>NW_026264194.1:2655-12639 GCF_000817695.3 Arachis duranensis
ACCTTTTGAAAAATACCAAGTGATGAGAATTGCCTTCGAGCTTGTAACTCTTCTTGAATTACATGATTTGGCCACCATGTGATTTGAGCTTTATTCTATGATTAGGCAAATTCTTGATGGATGATGTTGTGCATTTACCTTAATGCATTGTGTTTCATGATCATATGCATCCATATGTTTTAGCTTGAATGCTTCCATGCTTCTTTAATGCTTGTTTTACCTTACAAGTTTACTTAAAGCATCTCAAGCACACTAGGATAAGTGAAGTGCACGCTTCTTTTGTGACATAACTTTTATGCTAATGTGTGTTCTAAACCGCGCAATTTAGAATTCACACACCTAATATTTCTTAATGTCACACTAATTCACTCACTCATTTCTAGTTATTTACAACAATGTATGCTTCCTTGCTTTTACATCTTCTCATCTTATGGTGTTATATTTTTGTTTTTCATGATGAATGCACCACAAGCAAACATGGAAGCAAGACTAAGAACACGCAGCAATCCAGAGAGTCGCCGTACCCCCTTGCTCATCTTTGAGTGCACCGAGGACAGTGCAAACTTTTAAGTATGGGGAGGTCGTCCGACCGGTCGGCGATTTTAGGTGACAAGTTTCTAATTCCAACACTTTTTTTGCATTTCATTCTAGGATTTTAGGATTTTTACTTGCATTTTCTTAGTTTTGCATATATATACAAAATAAGCTTAGTCAAAATAATGAAATTTTTCAAGGATTTCTATCTATAGGGCACCTCAATTGATTTGAGTGAAAACTTTTCATTAAACTTGCTTGAATTATATATCTTGTGGAACATGAATTTTGAGCTAAGAACACAAGCAAGTGAGTTTTGAGCCTAATGGTGTGGTTACATCTTATAACCACTTATTTTTCCTTCTTGTGTGCATTATTCTCTTTCTATGATTGTAATCTTTGATTTGTTTGATTCTTTATATCCATTATTTTGTGTATTCATGCATTTATATGATTGAGGCCATCATTTCATTTAGCTCACTTACCCAAAAAGCCTTACTTTTTATCTTCCTTTGCTAGCCAAATTTGAGCCTACAATTAACCCACTTGTTCTTAATTTTAGCACATTACAAGCCTAAAGCGAAAAATAATACAAGTCCTTAATTTGGATCTTTGATTAGCTTAGGCTAGTGTGTGTGAGTATCATTCATGTTTGGGAACCTTGGGACATTGGGTGAATAAAAGGGTGTATTTTGTATTGCTATTAAAAATATTGGAATTGGGTACATACTCATGTATTGCTCAAGTGTAAAACCTTATGCATTGATGCTCTTGTATATAAAAAGAAAAAAAATGAGAAAAACAAAGAAAAAGAAATAAAAGTGAAAAAAAGAAAACAAAAGAAAAAAATATATATAGAAAAATAAAAGAAAAAGAAAAAGCAATAAAAAGGGGACAAAATGCCCCAAAGCAAAGTGAAGCTCAATAAAGATCAATGCATAAGTGTTGTGAAATGAAAAGAAAATGCATGAGTATGTGGAAAAGTGAGGAATGGGTAGTTAGGTTAGAACTTAATTGTATAGGATGTCATAGGTTAGGTGGGAAGTTTAAGCTTATCAAAGATTCAAAATTCAAGCTCACTTAACCATATATGCATCCTACCTTGACCTTAACCCCATTACAACCTAAAGAAAAGACCTCATGATAGATGTATGCATGCATGAAATATATGTTGATTGTTAGAAGAAGAACAAATCTTGGAAAGCATGATTAGGGGAGAATTGAGAGAATCAACCCTAAACACTTGAGCGAATAGAGTGAAAACACTACCGGTGAGGGTTCGATTGCTCAATTACATGCTTCCACCCATGATCATCTCCTTTCATGCAAGTTTGTAAAAATATTTAATAACTCAATTCAATTGTGGATTAGACTTGCTAGTCCTTAGCCCTTGTGCATATATGCTTCTTGGGAATTGATTTATTTTGACCAAGCAATTGCATTCATTTAGATAGTTGCATATAGGTAGATTGCATTTAGTTAGTTCCATTGAATAAATGCCATACCCTTTACTTCATTCTTGGTTTAAGCATGAGGACATGCTTGGTTTAAGTGTGCGGAGGTTGATAAACCCCATTTTGACTGTTTATCTTGTATTGATTTTAAGGGATTTTATCACCTTTTACCTACATGTATTCAATGAAATAGCATGGTTTTGTGATTGTCTCCTTATTTGTACCTAGATCTGAAAACATGCTTTTAGACCCTTAATTTGATGGTTTTCATTCACCTTTGATTCCATAAGATGCCTTGATATATTTGTTAGTGATTTCAGATTGAAAAGGCTAGGAATGGATCAAAGGAGTGAAGAGGAAAGCATGAAAAGTGGAGAAATCATGGAAAGTCAAAGAAGTTGAACTCGCCCATGGACGCGCACGCGCATCTGGCACTTGCGCGCACCTTGCGACTCACCCCATGGACACGTACGCATGTTGTGTGCGTACGCGTCGTTGCTGGTTTATAATTCTTTGGCGCCTAATTCCAACCAACTTTGGCGCCTAAACTGCTATTTAAAGCCAAGGATTGAAGAGCAAAGGGGGCATTAGTTCATTCACACTCATTAGGATTAGTTAGAAGTAGTTTCTAGAGAGAGAAGCTCTCACTTCTCTCTAGAATTAGGATTAGGATTAGGCTTAGTTCTTAGATCTAGGTTTTCATTCATTCATTCTTCTACTTCTACTTCTCAATTCCTTGTTGTTAGATTTATTCCTCTTCTATTCTTTTATTGTAATTTCCTTTATGTTGTTCTTATACTTTGTTGTAGATCTACTTTTGTTCCTCCTATTCTCTTTCAATTCAATTAGAGGTAATTCATAATAATTGTGTTCATTTGATTTGTTGTTGTTTAATTCCTTGCAATTGAGTAGTGTAGATTTACTTTTCTTGCAATTTTACTATGCTTTCCTTTTATGCCTTCCAAGTGTTTGATGAAATGCTTGGTTGGATTTTAGTATAGATTTTGTTCCTCTTGGCTTTGGTAGAGTGATTAGTGACTCTTGAGTTATCTAATTCCTTTGTTGATTGTTAATTAGAGATTGCTAATTGATTTGACTGCCTCTAAAGCTAGTCATTCTTTTAGGAGTTGATTAGGATTTGAGGAATCAAATTGATTCATCCACTTGACTTTCCTCCATGGTTAGAGGTTAACTAAGTGGAAGCAATGAATAATTCTCATCACAATTGAGGAGGATAACCAGGATAGGACTTCTAGTTCTCATATCTTGCCAAGAGCTTTGTTAGTGTTAGTTTATTTCCTTTACCATTTATATTTCTTGTATAAACTCTCAAAAACCCCAAAATAACTCACAACCAATAACAAGACACTTTATTGTAATTCCTAGGGAGAACGACCTGAGGTTTGAATACTTCGATTTATAAATTTAGGGGTTTGTTACTTGTGACAAACAATCTTTTGTATGAAAGGATTATTGCTTGGTTTAGAAACTATACTTTACAACGAGAATTCATTAGTGAAATTCTAAACCGTCAAAAATCCAATCATCAAAATACAGAAAAGTAAATATGCAAAGAGTAGTTCTCAAAAGTGCTAAACTTCTCTCTAGTTCAAAACTACTCCTATATATACTATTCTTCATGCTCTTCTAGTGAGTTTTTCAAGTCTTGGATGTGGGCTCTGGACCTTGAGTTGAAGCAATCTCATCTTTAGTGGGCCCAGCTTGCATAGAAATATGAATTAGCCTTGGGCATTTAGTGAGATTAACGTTGAATATATTTTGGGTGCGAGAACGTTAGTGGCATTCACTTTTTCCACTAACGTTCCACCCTTATATACCCACGTTAATTCCAACGTTAGTAATCTTAACGTGAATACTAACGTTTCTTACTCAATCCTTGGCCAACGTTAATGGGACTCACCTTTCCCATTAACGTTGGCTTGTGCCCCTTTTTGCAAACGTTAATGGGAATCACTTTTCCCATTAACATTGCATGCCTCTTGCCCCTACGCTAGATCTCACGTTAGCTTGGCTAACGTAGCTCTTAACGTGGGTATCTATCACCTTCGAGAGCGTTAGTGACACTCACCTTTGTCACTAATGCTCCAATTGCCTTAAGTCCCTACGTTAGAACCCACGTTAAGTTAACGTGGCTCTTAACGTAGTAATGAAGCCATCTCCCAACGTTAGTGACAAAAGTGAGTGTCACTAATGTTGGTTTTTTGAACCCAACTCCACGTTAACTTTCACGTTAACAATCTTAACGTGAGAGTTAACGTAGGCAATGCTAATGATCCAATGTTAGTGACAAAAGTGAGTGTCACTAACGTTGGCGTTGTTGATCCTCTTCCACGTTAGAGTTCACGTTAACTAAGTTAACGTGACTCTTAACGTGGGAATTGCCTAGTTTCCCAACGTTAGTGGTGTTTACTTTTACCACTAACGTTGAGGAGAAACGTTATTGGAGTTCATGTTTCTCGTTAACGTGGAATCTTCTTTTTCTTCTACGTTAAGTACCACATTAACTTAGTTAACGTGGCTCTTAACGTAAGCTATGAATGGCTTCGCAGGCGTTATTGGTGATCACTTTTCTCATTAACGTTGCAAGCTCTTTGCCATCCCACGTTAGTAGTCACATTAACTAAGTTAACGTGAATGCTAACGTGGTTCTTCCATGCTTCATTTGTCCTGAAATCAAGCAATTAAAGTGCATCAAAGCTCTAGCCAAAGTCATGAGATTATGCATCGTCAAGTTATCATGCATTTCTGGCAAAAATCTCATGAAATCATGCAAAATTCACAATAGTTGCTTAAATGAAGGTATAAGTGTATTTTCACCCAAAACTTGCCTTATTCACTAAGAAAATGCATGAAACTACCCTAAAACAGTAAAGAAAAGGTCAGTGAAACTGGCCTAGATGCCCTGGCATCAAAGCCTTCATATGTTAGATGAATTTTCTAATTGCTTATGTAGATAGCCCGGCTTGTGGGATTTTAAACTCTTTATTTTGTAAATGATAAGCTTTTAGGGCTGATTTTGGTGGCCTCTGAAGCTTGCTATTATTATAACTAGTAGTTTTTATATCATGTCTGTCTGCACTCGTCTTGATACCTGTTCATACCCTGGATCAAGCTGTCTGATCCGGGATGTTTAGCGACAAGCCGACCGACCTCTTCAGGTCAGACTATCCGACCTCTTTTCAAAAAGCTCAGCCAATGCCCGACCTCTTCTCAAAGAGCTCGGCCAAATCGCCAAAGGAGCCCAAAGCAGGCCCAAAATGAAGGAACACAGCCTAATCTAAAGGCAGCCAAAGCCCAGAAAGATAAAGGCGGTTCCCCTAAAGATAAGATGACTTCACTCAAAGATAAGATAAGATAAGATAAGATAACTATCTTATCTCCAGAGAGGTCACTCCTCGCCATTATAAATACACTGGAGCACCCAGGTATAATTGATATTCTGATTCTACTCAATACCTGCTTAATACCCTTGCTAACTTAAGCATCGGAGTCCCTTACAGGTACCCCCCACCCTTCGGTGATAAAGGATCAGCAGCACTCTCAGTTCCATAAGTCAAACACGCCAGCTCCGGCCGCTATATACCTGCCGGAGACGTCGGCTCCGACCAACACAGAAGATCTCGACCGAGATCGACCTACAATTTCAAGTAACCCTCGGAACATTGACGCCATTGCCGGGGAACTTGGAAGTCATCCCACCACCATGGCGGACAACCATGACAACAACCACGATTCAGATCTAGAGGATAGAACGCCGCACAAAAATGCGGACACTACACCAAAGGATACTCCTCAACTTAACAAACAAAAGGATTCTCCAAATGCGGGAGCCATGGAGGTGCTTCAAGACCGTTTAAAACATCTGGAAGAAGAAGCCCTACATCAACGAGAGGTTGAGAAAGACCTACAAAGGGAGATAAAGCGACGCCGGGAATTGGAGGACAAAGGTAATCGATCCTCTCATAAGGATAGCTCCTGCAAGGACCAAGATCCATTCACCAAAGAGATCAGGAAAGCTAAAGGTCCCAAAGCTATCCGAAATCGATCATAAAGCTCAGACAGCCATCAAATCACAGTATCTGGCCGACTTTATTACAGAGTACACTGACACCTCGGGAAATCCTACAAAATGGAAACTCTACATGGACGACTCTTCAAACAAAACCGGGAGTGGTGCAGGCATAATTATATAAAGCGATTAGGGAAGCCAAATCAAGCTAAATGAAAGCTGAATACGAGGCACTACTCGCTGGTTTAAGGCTAGCTAAGAAGGTAGGAGCTTACCATGTCCAGTGATTCACAAGTAGTCACCTCACAAATAGAAGGGAGCAACCAAGATGAGGATCCCACCATGAAAAAATACCTCGGGTAATTCGGGGGACCCTGGACAAAACTAGAGAACAGCTCGGACAATTCGGGGGACTCTGGACAAAAATAGAAAATAGCTCAGACATTTCGGGGAATATGAAGTCCGACACATACCTCGGGAGTAGAATGCCCGAGCTGATGCACTTTCAAAGTCAGCCAACACCAAACCAGGGGACAATAATAGAAGCCTCATCCAGGCTACATTACAAGACCACAACAAGGAAGGAAAACAAACCCTCTCCTCAGAGTCTGGTGACACCAGCTCATAATTCTTCTCCTCATCCCTATCCCTACAAATTCTACGGAACCTCCTAAGTTGCACACAGTACTCAAGGTCAGCCACAGTAACACGCATTAAAACTATGGAATCCAGTCAATCAGACATGCCGTCTGGGATCTTAGTAGACATCTCAGCATATTTTTTCAGGAAGACATAGGTCAACCATGGGGTTATTACCAAACAACTCAGACAAATAAGGAAACAATTCGGACAATAACAGCAAAACATCAGATGTCAGATACAACAGTAAAAGAGAAACTCCAGGACTCACACGAAAGTCCAGGGGCACCCTTTGGAGGCAACAACAGGGCAAGAACACAGAGAAGAGAAGCCGACAATCTATACCCAAACAGTCCAAACACCTCTCAGACAAAAGGTCAAAACAAAAGCTACAACTTTTATACAAAAGGAGTCAGGCAACGATGAAAAGAAATAGGAACAGCAACAAAACCCTAAAAGCCCACATTCTTCTCAAAGGCGAATGACAAAAAAAAGTCATAACAAACGATCAAAGACGCATGCTTTTTGTAGAACGAACCAAAGTTCTTCAGAGCAAAAACCCAACTACAAAGTCAAAGCTTTACATCAAAAACATAGCCCCACCAGAAGAGCTCCAACATTTCCTATGGGCATATCGGACAACTCCACACTCCACCACAAAGGAATCACCTTTCCGATTAGCTTACAGAATGGAGGCAATGATCCCAGTGAAGGTCAAAGAAGGATCGCCCAAAATGATCCACAACAGTGAAGAGGCCAACTCCCAACTTCAAAAGGAAGAACTCGACCTACTTCCAGAAATCTGAGAAAGAGCTCGGACCAAGGAAGAGGTGTTAAAATGTCAAATGGCCTCAAGATACAATCGGAAGGTAACCTAGCAACGATGATCTCATCCTAATCTGAAATGGCATCAGAATAGGTCGGTCATGAGAAGAGAAGCTAGCAGCCAACCGGAAAGGATCATGCCAAGTTGTTCAGAAGAACTGGGGAAAGGTTACTACAAAGTGTCCAACCTTAAGGGGCAAGAGCTACCAAGGTCATGGCATGCCTGCAAAGGGCGCCAGGCCGAGATCCAAAAAGACTGCCCGACCTAGAAAGGTAAGTACTAACATGTACACACTCTTATCTTCATTTTATTAAAAAATTGCAGATTCCCTAAAAAGTTTCCTTCCAAGACGCCCGACTACGGCAGGTCGGCAAGGTGAACACCAGATTCACCGCCCGATCACGACAAAGTCGGCAAGATGAAAACCAAATTCATCATCCGATTACAAAGCGACAAGTCGGCAAGGTGAAAACCAACTTCACCGCCCGACCACGATAAAAACCGAATTCATCGTTTGATTTTGACAAAGGTCGACAAAGTGAAAACCAAGATTCACTGCTCTACAAACTCCCAAGACGCATTAATCTGAAGCATTAATCGTCCGATTATAAAGCAACAGATCGATAGAAAGTGAAGAACAGACTCACTGTACGATCTCGATAGGAATGATCGTCCGACAAAGGTGAAAACGCGATTCACCAAAAGGACGATCAAACCGGGATAGAAACCACCATCTACGAATCGGCAAAGATGAACACAGAATAATGCAAGAAGTTATCGAAAGTGATCCCAAAAAGAACTTGACGAGGTCTTATGGATTGCTATATAATAACTTAAAAAGACTGGCTGACACTAAAAAGTTGGACCAAGTCAACCCAAGTTATCAGCAAATCCCTGGAAAGAGGTCTGGCCAACCCTATTAAAGAGGAATTTCTATAACTTAGAAGAGATCGACCTAATGAAGTCGGTCTCCAACAAGACAAGTTATAAAAGTAATCCCTGAAAGAGACTTAACAAAGATCCAAGAAAGAGGATTACAAAAATAACTTAGAAGAGATCGACCTAACGAAGTCGGTCTCATACAAAACAAGTTATAAAAGTAATCCCTGAAAGAGACCTGAACAAGGTCCAAGAAAGAGGATTACAAATATAACTTAGAAGAGCCCGACATGACAAAGTCGGCCCAAATGACAAAAGTTATAAAAGTAATCCCTGAAAGAGACTTGAACAAGGTCCAAGAAAGAGGATTACAGAAATAACTTAGGAGGACCCGACATGACAAAGTCGGTCCAAGCGACAAAAGTTATAAAAGTAATCCCTGAAAGAGACTTGAACAAGGTCCAAGAAAGAGGATTACAGACATAACTTAGAAGAGACCAACAAGAAGAAGTTGGACCAAACGAAAGCTACAGCTGGACTGACAAGAAGAAGTCAGACCAACGAAAGCAACAGCTTGGACCAATAAGAAGAAGTCAGACCAATGAAAGCTACAGCTTGGACCGATAAGAAGAAGTCAGACCAACGAAAGCTACAACTTGGACCGACAAGAAGAAGTCGGACCAACGAAAGCTACAGCTTGGACTGACAAGAAGAAGTCGGACTAAAGAAAAACGTGCGCTAAAACGGACATAGCTCGCCCAAAAAGCCACGGCTCCACGACAAGGCTATCAAAATTGTTCAAAATGATTAAAAAGTATTCTACGAAAACACTAAAAGGTCGTCGGACGAATTAGCCCCAAGGACCACCTCGACCAAGCAGAAAGTGGACAAAATCAGAAGTGATCAAAAGAGGTCGGACAACAAAGTACCGACACTCTACAAAGATCCACAAAAACGGATAAAGACATCTCGCAAATGGCCAGAGGAAGGCCAGAAATGTTTTGCTAAAAGGTACGAAGTCTTGAAAAAAGACACTACTTAAAAAGCAAAAAGCACAGCCTCAAAGACAGAGCTAAAAAGTCATCCAAACAAACTATAAAAAGGTTCCCCATCGGAACACTACTTAAAAAGTTGTTGGATTATGACTAAAAAGCCCAAACAGCGAAGACAAACAAGTCGAAAGAAGGCTAAAAAGTCCCCTCAACAAAGTAAAAGGGGCAATACCAGACTCGCACAAGGAGAAACTACTCAAAGATCGACCAAAGTCAGGATGCTTGAGCACGACTTCCCCGAAGAGATCGAAACTATGAAAGCACAGTCTCACGGAAAAGTCCGAACTCAAGCAGGGGCAAAGTCATACAGGTCGACGTCAGCTAAAGAAGAGGCGCAAGTACGACTTCAAAAAAGAACAAGCCAAAAGGTTGGGAAACAACTTAAGGCTCAAATGCGCTTAGCAAAAAAGGATACAACTCCACTCAAAGAAAGCACAATCTCAAACAGGGCTACGAACATCATCCAAGACTAAAAAAAGGTTCTATATAAAGAACTGATGAGCGGATAATTTGTATGCTTTTTGGCATTGTTTTTAGTATGTTTTTAGTATGATCTAGTTAGTTTTTAGT
>NW_026264195.1:0-1161 GCF_000817695.3 Arachis duranensis
CAACATGGCTTTGAGTATCTGTGAGGCTCCATGAGAGTCCTCTGTCAAGCTACTGACATTAAAGAAGCGCTTGTTGGGAGGTAACCCAATGTTATATTCTAACTATTTTATTTTGTTATTTTATCTTTTTTTTGTAGGTTGATGATCATGAGAAGTCACAAAATCAATGAAAAAAGCAAAAACAGAATGAAAAAAGGAAGAAAAACAGCACACCCTGGAGGACGCACCTACTGGCGTTTAAACGCCGGTGAGTTTAGCAGATGGGCGTTTAACGCCCAGTCTGGCACCATTCTGGGCGTTTAACGCCAGAAAGGGGCACCAGACTGGCATTAAACGCCAGAAATGGGCAAGAAGCTGGCGTTAAACGCCAGAAATGGGCACCAGCCCGGCGTTTAACGCCAGAATTGGCAACAAGTTATTTGGAAATGAGACTTGGGAGGATGAACCCCCTTTGCTCACCAAAGAACTGGATGACTTGTTTAGGCAGAAACTTCCTCAAAAGAGACAGGATCCTGGGAAGTTTTCAATACCTTGTACCATAGGCACCATGACCTTCAAGAAGGCCTTGTGTGACTTAGGGTCAAGTGTAAACCTCATGCCTCTCTCTGTAATGGAGAAGTTAGGGATCTCTGAGGTGCAAGCTGCAAAAATCTCAATAGAGATGGCAGACAACTCAAGAAAACAAGCCCATGGACTTGTAGAGGATGTTCTGGTTAAAGTTGAAGACCATTACATCCCTACTGATTTCATAGTCCTAGAGACTGGGAAGTGCATGGATGAGTCCATCATCCTTGGCAGACCCTTCCTAGCCACTGCAAAGGCTGTGATTGATGTTGATAGAGGAGAGTTGATCATTCAAGTGAATAAAGAATCCTTGGTGTTTAAGGCCCAAGGATATCCCTCTATCATCATGGAGAGGAAGCACGAAGAGCTTCTCTCAAAACAGAGCCAAAAAGAGCCCCCACAGTCAAACTCTAAGTTTGGTGTTGAACCCCCACATTCAAACTCTAAGTCTGGTGTTGGGAGGTTCCAACATGGCTCTGAACATTTCTGAGGCTCCATGAGAGTCCTCTATCAAGCTAATGACATTAAAGAAGCGCTTGTTGGGAGGCAACCCAATGTTATACTTTATCTATTTTATTTTGTTATTTTCTCTTTTTT
>NW_026264195.1:4916-5864 GCF_000817695.3 Arachis duranensis
GGGCGTTAGTGACAGACGCAAAAGAATCACTGTATTCTATTCCGGCCTGACCGAGAACCGACAGATGATTACCCATGCTGTGATAGAGCATAGGCAACGTTTTCACTGAGAGGATGGGAGGTAGCCATTGACAACGGTGAAACCCTACATAAGCTTGCCATGGAAAGGAGTAAGAAGGATTGGATGAAGACAGTAGGAAAGCAGAGAGACGGAAGGGAAGGCATCTTCATGCGCTTATCTGAAGTTCCTACCAATGAATTACATAAGTACCTCTATCTTTATCTTATTGTTTATTTTCGTTCATCATCATATCCATTTGAGTTTGCCTGACTAAGATTTACAAGATGACCATAGCTTGCTTCATACTAACAATCTCCGTGGGATCGACCCTTACTCGCGTAAGGTTTATTACTTGGACGACCCAGTGCACTTGCTGGTTAGTTGTGCGAAGTTGTGTAATGCCATGGTATTGAACACCAAGTTCTTTGGGGTTCATGACCGGGGATTATGAGAGTTGTGAAAAGTATTGTTCACAATTTCGCGCACCATGCTCCCAGGAGGATGCTCAGCTCACAAGTTGAGCTGAGCATTGAGGCCTTATGTGTATTTGCCTTGTACCGTGCCAAGCATCAGGGGAATGCTCAGCTCACAGGTTGAGCTGAGCATTGGTGCCTTGGTGCCAATTTGGTGCGCGTCCTGTGCTGCTGGCCCGTGCCGAGATGCTCTTGTGATGCACCAAGTATAATGCTCTGCTCACTAAGTGAGCTGAGCATTGGCTCTTCCAAGGGAAGGTCCTTGGTTCAAAACCCATGGGAAGCATGCGCTGAAGCTTTTCCTTGGTTTTCTTGTGGTGCCTTGCTTCCTTGCTTCCTCAAGGTGTGGGGTTCGAACCTTGGGGGATGTATTTTGGCCATTTTTGGCTTATTTTCCTTGTGAGTAGCGCCTCCC
>NW_026264195.1:9727-12637 GCF_000817695.3 Arachis duranensis
CAACAACCACAACCACACCCGTAACACAAATAACCAAAATCACCATGCCACCAACACTAACCAATATAGAAAAATACAAAATACATATCAACCCCCTCATAATAATTCACAAACTCACCAAAACAACTTTCCTGCACCAACATCCAACTCACAAAATTACCACACTAATCCTCCTAATAACTTCCAGCAACAACATTCAGCCCCCATCATATCCCCTCTTGATCATCATGAGACCAGAATCTCCAGTCTTGAAGCTACCTTGCAAACACTTAATCAAACCACACAAGCACTTGCTCAAAGCACTCAAACCTTAATCAAGGGACAAAAGGAACATGAGGCCACCATAAAGAATATTGAGCGACAAGTGGGACAACTAGCCAAACAAGCTGAACGGCCAACCAATGTTCTTCCAAGTGATACGATACCCAACCCAAGAGATACAGAAAAAGCCATAAAATGGGAGGAGTGTAAAGCAATCACCCTGAGAAGTGGGAAGAAAGTGGAGACAGAAGCCATTACTCAGGAAGAGCTCATCAAAGAAGGCTTAAAAGAAGAGGTGAAGGAACAAAAGCAGGAGCAAGAAACTGATACACAAAGTGATAATTTAGCTAAGAAGGAGGCAGTGAAAGCATACCAACCAATGCTCCCATACCCTCAAAGGTTTAAAGGAGAAAACAAAGAGAAGTAATATTCCAAATTCTTGGAAATATTCAAGACACTACACATCAACATCCCCTTCATTGAAGCACTTGAACAGATGCCCCTATATGCTAAGTTCATGAAGGAATTGTTGACAAAGAAAAGATCCTTGAAAGAGGGACAAACGGTTGTGATGACTAGGGAGTGTAGTGCCATCATCCAGAAAAAGTTGCCAAAGAAGATGAAAGACCCAGGGAGCTTTCACATCCCCTGCACAATAGGCAACATGATGATTGAGAGAGCATTTTGTGACTCTTGGTGCAAGCATAAATCTGATGCCTCTATCTTTGATAAGGAAGCTTCAGATTTATGAATTGATACCTACAAAGATAGCCCTTCAAATGGCGGATAAATCTATTCAGCAAGCACTCGGGGTTGTAGAGAATGTATTAGTAAAGGTGGACAAATTCTTCCTCCCAGTTGACTTTGTCATCCTAGACATAAAGGAAGATGACAACACTCCCATTATTATAGGGAGGCCCTTTTTAGCTACTGCCAGGGCATTGATAGATGTCGAAAAAGGAGAATTAATGCTAAGGGTGCACGATGAGCAGGAGAATTAATGCTAAAGGTGCATGATGAGCATATAGTGTTCCATGTCTTCAAGAATTTGCAAGACTCCACCCAAGAGGAAGAGTGTATGAAGATTGATTCCATAGATCCAAACTTGAAAGAGGCACCTGATGAGGCACTTCCAAGCTCATGCTGAAAAGAAAATGAAGAGGTCGAGGTGCTGAAACAAGCTCAAAGAATAGAGGAGAAGCTGCAATCAAAGTCAGCATTTAAGATTCATAGCAAGGACCGTCCAAAAGTTGAGACCCCAAAACCTGAACTATCTCCTAGAAAAGAAGAGAGTCCCAAGAAGAAAATGCAAAGAGGATGGAGAAACAAGAAAATCTCCACTGAAGACTTCTCACCAGGGGATAAAGTGATGCTAACTTACCAACCAATAGAGACATCTCCACACTTTTCTGGATACTACACAGTGAACAAAATCCTCTCACTTGAACATGTGGAAATCATCAAGAATGATACTGGAAGGAAGCTCATGGTGAGAGGGGAAGGATTAAGGCACTATGATCATCATCCGCCCTAAAGAGGGACAACCGTCAAGCTAATGACGATAAAAAAGCGCTTGTTGGGAGGCAACCCAACCAAAGGTAGTTTTCTTTTCTTAGTTAATTCAATAAAAGAGTTAAGTATATTTATCTGTATTGCAAGGAGCTAAGTTTGGTGTTACACACCAACAGAATTCAAAGGTGAATGTGGGGTGCTAAGTTTGGTGTTCCACCAAAAAGTTTCATTAAAGACACATTTTAACCCTTTGCATGATTAGTCATTAGCTCCAAAAAGCATACATGCATGTTAACCATCTCTCAAGTGCTTGGGGACAAGCAACTTTCAAAGTTCATTGTAGGCGATCACTTCAATCTTGAAAAGGATCAAGCATCATCAACCAAAGAGACAAAGAGGGATATAAAGACCAACAATGATGATGATAAGGAGTAAAGCAAGTAAACTCCAAAAGGTTGTATTGTTGAGTGATTGTCTTGTATTCAAACTACTATGATTGAAAGTGATATGTACCCCTGTTTGTCTGCTTAGTATAACTTCTTTGTAGTTCAATAAGTAAGATGTTTGATATATCATAACACCATACTCTTGAAATTTCTTGCACTCAATACCTATGAAAATGCAAACAGAGAACATTTCTTTGAATAGAATGATTGAGGAGTCAAAAATCTATTTTGAGGCAAGCAAAAGATTAAGAGAAGTGGTGGTTCTAGTTGTATGGTTGTGTATTGAGGTTGCATGTTTGTGAAAACTTGCATGGGAGCTCATAGGCAGGAAATAGAGTTCAAAGAAGTATTATGGAGATTCTCAAACACTTATTGATCCAAGAAGCAGCAACAAAAGAAAGCAAAAAAAAAAAACAAAAGAACATGGCAAAAGGCTCTAAGCATCAATTACTAGGAAGAAAAAGAAGGAAATGAGAACTCAAAGAGTTACTATCCTAGTTAAATGCTTGTGGTAGAATTGTGTCAAAGAGAGAGGCTTGGGCAAGTAAATCCTAAGGGGTGTTTCAACACCTAATACCTTAAAACCAACTGGTTTGGGAGTATTGATTGGAAGCTTATCTAAAGAGCCGCTTTGAGACATGACACTTAGAGTCAAGGCCAAGGCACATAAACTATGAGCAGCTGTTTCAAG
>NW_026264196.1:0-3439 GCF_000817695.3 Arachis duranensis
CCAATGTTATTTAACTAGTTAACTGGTTATCTTATCTCTCCTTCTGATATATTCCAACATATTTTTCTTTTTTCTTTTCAAAAAATAATTTTGAATAATTTATTTCTTAATTATTTAATTTTCATAATATCTTATTACAATTATATTCCTTATTCGGTTCTGATTTTCCTGTGGTTAAAGTGACCATCAAAGATTTTATCTTTGAATTAAACATAGACAATACTGACTTGATCAAATTGTTAAAGTCTATAAAAAAATATTTTTTCAATAAAAAAAATTTTGCTTTTCATTTATTTTTAGTGTATTTGTTAACTTTTAATAATAAAAATAAAATGTTAACAAAATAATTAAAAAATAATAATTTTTTATTAGTAGATTGTAGATGAAGTACTTCCTGTACTACTGGTAGGAGACTCTTCACATATAGAAGACACAAGGAAGGGGTTATTTCCTTGGTTATTATCTCCTTCAAATCAGAGGAGATGATGATTTAATTATTATTCACCAATCTTTTCAAATGATTAATAAATCAAATCTTAAGGTAAACTTCTGTTTTATGATTAAAATAAAATAAAATTTAAAAATAAATAATAAATATTTTTATTGAATATAAGGATAATTTTTTTATATGAATAAAAGGAAAAAATATTTTTTAAAAGAAAAAATCTAAAAAACAACACTTTTATTAAAATCTGACTATTATTTTATCAGAAAAAGAAAAATGAGTAATGTTATACGATTAGATATAATTTTACACTATTAAAAATATTAATAATAACTAATTAATTACTACAAATCACAAAATCTACTAACTCTAGTACTGTTCAAAAAAACCTAAATAAAAAAAAGTTAATTTTAATTTTAAAAATTAGATTTTTAATTAATAAAATATAATCAGTTTTTTTTCAGTTTTGTCAACATTTACCCCAATTCTATTTGATTAAGCTGAAATGGCTAACAACAAATATTTGTATTTTACCATAGATGTGCTTTCACTTGGAAACTCCACACACATAGATGGGCGATGCTTGGAACTCCAGAAGAAAAAGAAAAATGAAGCTACAAGAGTGAAGGTATATCCCTGTTTTTTTGAAAAATGGCACATAGAAACTTAATGTTGAGAATGTCTTCATTCAATAAGGCATGCTTGGCTAAGGATTCAAGAGAAATAGTTTTATTTAGAAGTATAAAATTGAGATGAAAATATAAGCAATACTAACTTCTATGCTTAATGTCTAATTGTGGAACTAAGTTTCCTATCTATTAGTCACTGCTTGGCGTTGGTACCTTTTCTTTTGTGGCAAGAATAAATAAGATAGAATTGTCTAGGCACTAATGTCTCTTGAACTTGCAGAACATAAGAGTAGGTGCACACACACGCAGAACAAAGACCCCTTCTGGTTGCCTAATGCTTAGAAAACAAAAACTACAACATGAATTCAAGAATGAGGTATATGAACGAGGACCCTTGGATATTGAAGATCTTGCAAACCTTGGGAACCTGTCCGTACTACGGCTCTAGAAGCATGGTTGTGAGAGCTGATCTTGTTGTCCTATTTACTTCTGAATTTAATTGTTCTGTTCCCTATTTGTGCAGCTGGAGAATGTGCATTGCGTAAGAAGAGGCCTCCTTTATGAAATGGTCTAAAAGCTAATGTGGTTGCCTCCTTTTAGAATCAGAATTGCTGCTATACCAACCACAAGAGATTAGAACAATCCTGCAAAGGGAGGCATTCTGGCAGCATAGGAGGCAAACTGAGAACAGCTGGGGACTTATCTATTCTGTGTGGTGTTAATTACTATTTAATGTGAAGTCCAATACCACCCGAAGGTAGTCTTGCGAAGTTTGCACAACTATAAGCTTTTGACACTCGGAAAGAGATTCAAAATTGTAACTTAGAATTGGGGGTTGTCCAATCCATCAACAAAAAAAAAAGTTATTATATTGAAACAAATTTTCTATTTTAAGTCTTTTAACTTATACAGGCGGTATATGTTAACAACATATTCTAACTAAATCGAAGCCAGAGTCTATCAGTCTATTAAAAAAATACCAAAAAACAAGGAACCACATTAATGATAATAAAGTTATGGATTCAAGAGACCGTGTAGGATATTCTTCAGCAAATGAATAGGCTTAAGAGATTATAGGGTTGGCTTAAATAACCGCATTTGAGATGAGCAAGTTGGAAGACCAAAGTGCGAGGGTGAAACTAAGCTTTCATGATAGATGTGAAAGGTCCTTCCGGCTGAACACCAAGACAAAGGAGGGAGTTGGGGCATGCCATCAGCGGAGCTGTCAAAATTAGGAAAATCTATGGTGCCATCATTTAAGTTACACAAAACAAACTTGCCACTAGGAGACATCACCAGTAGAACATCATTTTTCAACATGTACATAGGCGCTAATGCATAACATGAAAGAGGTTCAACGAGCAGTGGGTGGTGGGGGATTATGGCCAATTTAGTCCAAGATTGAGGAAGTCCATACTCCTTCATGATCCAGAGAGTCCAATGAGTTTTCTTAGTCTCATAACAAACAGCAAGACAACCCCTCAAGATACCCAGTCGGGGTAACACTCTGAGAGCATCATCTGAATCCCTACTGGGAAGCGAAAACTGACTATAAGTCTCTTTCACCAAGTCAAGGGAAAGAACTGCGACAAAACTAGTAAGACCGCAAAGAAGCCAATTAAGGGTGCCAATGCCACTTACAAAAAGCCCTACCATATTCATCAGAATAGCTTTGTTATATTGGAAATCCTGAATTGTTCTCCAGGTACATTTTGGGCCGAATGTGAAAATTCTGGTGACAGATCCACCTGATTTCTTTTCCTCAACGAGGAAAAGCTTATACTTGTCGTTCACATGATCATAACCGAATCCACAGACGTAGAAGATACCACCAATTTCAAGCGGCTGAGATGTGAATCCGGTGCAGGGGTTCCACAGCATGGCACGCTCTTTATCGTGCAAGCACAGCAATCCATTACAAGAGCCAATCATGCGAAGGTGGCGTCGTCCTTCATAGGCAACTACTTTGGTGGGTTCATGGGGACGGTTCTCGAACACAGATCGGATGGAGAAAACTCCGATTGTGGGGTATGAGTACCTGGAGCTATAATAGGCAATACGTGGGTGGGTCAAGGCTGGATCCACCGCCATTGAACGTCGAAGGTGGTCCTTGGCAAATTGGGAACTGGAAATTAGGGTTCTCCATGAACTGCAGACGCTGTTCCTTAATCGAACAAGAGACCTTGCCGGAATCCTCAGCAGGATTTCCGCTATGAGCTCGTCCAGAATGATAGGCGGTGGTTTTGTGGTGGTACAGCGGAGCAGTTCCGGCCACCTCTCGGTGGTTGTGACAACCTTGCCCTTCCTCGCAACACTATCATCATCATCATCAGGAATGGGACCCCTCTTCATTCTCTACAACAGC
>NW_026264196.1:6310-12625 GCF_000817695.3 Arachis duranensis
CTCTTTCCTCCTTTCCCCTTCAATTTTATTTACTTTTTTTTTTCTCTTCACGTTGTTTTATTTTTATTTTTTTTATGTTCTTCCTTTTTAGGCATCTAACCGCTTCCACATGTTCCTCGCCTCTCCGACAACCCAATTGTTCTGTTCATTATTGTTCTGTACTTTTTATTTTATTTGTTGGTAAAATTATTTATTTTTATCTGCTAATGGTAAATAGAACAGAGTGGTTCCAATTATTGACGTAATACAGAATTATGGATTGTGCCTTGGAATCAAAATCATCCCTTTTCAACTCATTCCTTGAGTTTTGATCCATTAGTGAGATCAATTTCATATTTTTTTTGGGGTGCACTGGCTGCATGTTTAGTTCTTGTTTGGATTTGTTCATAGATTGAGACTAGGTTATTGTGTGCATTGGGAGAATAATGGCTCTGAGGCTGAGCTTTCCAATAGTTGTAACAAGAGAGTAGAAGTCTGGGGTGGTGTTTTCATTCATTGATGTGTTGTTGCCAAATGCAGACTTATAATCGGACATACATTCAGAGGTAGTTGGATGAAGGGCACAGAACATGCCCTCAAACCCAACAAGTCCTTTCTCACACTAATCTTACTCCAAGTTACTTGGTCTGGGACATGATTGCGCAGTGGTGTAAAGAGCATGCAATTGAGATGCCAAAGCCGGTTCAGGACATCAACCAAGTAGTAAGTAATGCGGATAGAGACCACTTGGATTCATTACTTCATAAGCTATCATTGTCTGTCCCTGATCGGAAAGAAGCTGCAAGAGAGCTTCGCCTCCTAACAAAAAGAATGCCTTCCTTTAGAACCCTCTTTGGGGAGTGTGATTCCGCAGTTGCTCAGTCCATTATCGCCTAATACGGCTCATGTTCACCCCGATCTCCATGAGGACTTGATTACAACTATTCTAAATCTCTCGATTCATGACGATAATAAGAAAGTATTTGGAGAGGATCCAACTGTCATTGCTCTTCTCATTGATGCCTTGAAATCCGGAACAATTCAAACAAGGAGTAATGCCGCAGCAGCCATTTTCACATTATCGGCTCTTGACTCCAACAAGCACATCATTGGAAAGTCTGGAGCCATCAAACATTTGCTTGACCTTTTAGAGGAGGGACAGCCATTAGCTGTGAAAGATGCTGCCATTATGTTTGTAATATTAGTCCAATAATTTAGAAGTTCGTTTTCCCTATGAATTTGTCTATTTTTAAGCTTCCTTGAGATTAAGATACTATAGCATGGCCTTTGTTCATGTCCTATAAGATCTTTATTTTAAATATTTGGGTTTTGCTCTTTTGGAACAATGATCATTGTAATACTTCAATTACCTTTATGCCATACCATTTTTGCTTTTCAATCTATTACTCTGCTTTATTAACATTGAAGTGAGTTATATATAGTTACATTTCTAATATATTGAATTATTTGCTACTTCCACAATTGTTTATAACTTTGTATAAACATCATTTTCATTCATGCAGAGAAGAAGCAGTGCTGGGGATCCTGGTGGTGCTGCAGATAGAGTTCTGAATTACTCATTTAAGGCTTCTAATTTTGTGGAATAAAATTTTGTAATAACATCAAATTTCACAACCCTAATTACATTAAGCCTCTTGATTGTTTAACAAAATTACCAATTACACTTCTGTTAAAGGAGAAGAAATTTATGCACCTGAATCAAACAATAAAGGGTAACCCAAAAAAGGATAGAAAGTCACAAATTTACTTAAACAAAACATCCTGTATTTGCAAGTTATGTTACACAATTGACTCAAGAATGTAGAAATCCGGCAAACTGAGAGAGGGAAACAGAATTTTGACTCGTGTCTACGAAACTGAGATTGATTCCAATAAAGCATCCACATAGTCTTTAAGTTTAACTTTGGTGATTGCACCTTCTCTCATGCTTTCTGGAACTTCCTGCCCATTCTTAAAGAGGATCAATGTTGGTAGGCCATAAACTTTGTATTTTTCGATTAGCCTAGGGTTCGCATCATGATCAATCTTCACCACTGTTAATTTGTCTTCATATTCCTACAATTTATGATACAAAACATTTCCGTTTGAGAGAATATCCTTAAGAACATTCAGCAAGAAGCTCTGTTCATTGAACTAAAAATCACCACCTCATATGTAAAGAGATCACCATGACAATATGTTGTATTTCTTAAAAGGTGGCTTCTGTGGTGGCCATGTATCCTATAACTAAAGGTAGCTAAGTATTGACTATCCAACCAAAGCTTGACATTTGGCAGGAGTGTTTGACTCCCTAATCACTAGTTACATTGCATAGTGTGCGGTAAAAATTTTTCAATAACCATAATCAAATCCAGGCACACATTCTCAAGTGATCTTTGCATTATTGTGCCACCGTTTCGGTTCTATCCTTAGCACTGCCATCACGTATTCGGTTGCTGCTTTTCCTGCCTTCGCCAGTCTCTTCACCACTACCGCAGCACACGAAATATCTCTGTTCATCGCTGTCTTACCATCAGCACATGTCGCCACCACTGTTAGCACTCTCAGGCACTTTCCCGCCATGAAATTGATGGAGGCGGTGCTTTGCAATGTCTTTGAAACTGTCTTGAAAATTTTCGAACGGAAAAGCTCGGCTTTCGCTGACTGAGACATCGAAACCGAAGCCAAAAGTGACAAAATGACACCATTAAGCTCCTCAGCTCCGTCGTTCAGAAGCTTCACGAGCTGCTACAATAATAAGCCTAGCATTTCTACTTGCACGCTTCCACCGTTTGGATTGAAAATTGCCGGCGAGAAACTCCAAAACTCTAACCGACGTGACCTTCGATTTCAAAGATCCCTTCTCAAGAGTAAAAGCAATATCAAAAATGGAATTTTAATTTTAAAATTACAAAATTGTCATTGGAACACTCAAACTTACCACATATTATAATTATTAATTAGGGAGTTGAACCGGTTTGCAATTTTAACACTCAAATTAAACCAGACCAAGTTAAACCGATTAGTAATTTTATCAAACTTTGATTCAAATACATAATTTCTAATAAATGTCGTACGGATATCATCTTGGCCTGAAATGGCATCTTTTCATCTGGTCTACCAAAGTTCAAAAAATACTTTTTTTATCAAAGACAAAGTCTGAGATTTATATTTCTCATACTAAGTGTTTGTTCTTTTTCTTTTTTAAAGGCATCCAATTTATTTTATTCATTTGAAGAGGAATAAACAAATATTGTCCAAAGTGAAGGACATAAGCCAACAAAAGAAAGAAAAGGGTTCTCCAAGGTGTTTCACTCACAGGTGAGATAAGATAATTAAATAAACTAAAGAAGAATGGAAAAGTTGAAGACGGAGCTAATGTTGAAGATGCAGCGGACCAACAAGAATTTCTTGGTGATGTTTGGCAGCGTTGGTGGCAATCCTTTTTGAAGGGTAGTTCGTTGCTCAAATACTCTTTGATTTTGTTCCTTTCAGATATTCCATATCAGAATCGTCGTGAGCGGGAGCTTGCTACCTTCGTTTGGTTGGTATTCTAGAAGACTCACTATTGAATTCCACCAATCAAAGAAGTTGATTATCCTAAATCCAGCTATATATACTTCCATTTCTGCCTTTTGTCATATGAGCTTCGCATTTTTAAAAAAATATTTTCATCTTATTTTATCCAAATATAATTTAATAAATAAAAAGATTTTTTTTATATAAAATATCTAAACATAAAATCACTTTAACTTTTGTAAAAAATCTTTTAAAAAAATATCATTTAAAAAAATATCTTTTAAAAATGACACCCAAACAAATCCTAATTATATTCACTAAATTTTAATATATTTTAAATATTACAATTTCTTCTTTATAAAAATCAGAAGTCTTTAACAAAAAGTATTGAATATCTTTGACATTAAGGAAATAAGGATTTAAAAATTTTCTTCCTAAACTAACATTACTTATTTTTCTCTATTAAAATTAACTTTACATAAAATATAATATAATTTTCCATAAGATCTCATTACTTTTGATTTTTACCAAGAAAAAATATTCTTAATCTTCTTATCAGGCTAGGCCTGTTTTTAAATTTTCATGGCCCAATTTTCTGAAACCAGACTAAAAAAAAAATCATCTTCTTCTCCGAAAATTGACCTAAAAATAAAAATAAGGTTCTGAAATTGATATTTGATTGTGTGAATTGAATTGTTTGATAGGAAAGATGAACATAAAAAAGGGTGAGATTGAGAAGGTGAATTGGAAGAATTTGAGTTACAGTGAATTTGTGGAGAGATTCATGCAAAAAAACAAACCTTTGTTGCTCAATGGATTCTCGGAACATCACAATTGGAGAGCTTCAGTTGATTGGGTCACCCCTCTTGGCCACCCCAATTTTCAATTTTTCTCCACAAATTTTGGGGATTCCAAAGTTCAGGTACATTATCCATTGCTTCTCTTGTTCAGTGCAATGTTTTCAAATTCAAACCCTTGAGCTAATATTAGGTGCCCAATTTTATTTATTTTTTACTTTAAAGTTGATTCAAGTTTTATCTAAGTTTGTGGAGTTTAGGTGAACTCTTGAATTTGATTACCTTGATTATTAAATGATTAGCTGATTGTAATTGGGTAGCAAGAGGAGTTTCTGTTGGTAGTTGGGAATATGTAATGTTGTGCTTTCTTTTTTGTGTTTTTTGGGAATTTGAGTTTTTGTTGGATGTAATATAGTAAGGACTAAGAATGATTGTAATAAAAATGGAATGAATTTGATTCCTAAAAGTAAAAATGGTGAATGGCTATATAATCTTTTGTGCTTTGTTTTGTTGTTTGAGATTTGGTTTCTTAGATATGGTTGATTATTGATTAGTTATTATGGATGATTATATCAAATGGTCTGAATTGGATTCCTTAAAGTGGAAAAAAAAAGGTTGGTGAATAGCAATAATGAGTCAATTTGTTTGTGCTTGTCAAAGGGAAGGTTGCAGATTGTGACAAAAGAGAGTTCACCGATCAGAAAAGGGAGGAGATGCTGGTTTCGGAGTTTATAGGACGTTGCCTTCAAGATGTTGAAGGTTCTGCAGTCCAATGTAGCAATAGTCACTCTGTACCGTATTTGAAGGATTGGCATTTTGTAAAGGTATGCCCTATGGAGCTGGAGCCTAGTCTATGTTTCTGATATGCATGTCATCATTGAAGTTCCACCGTGTGGGTTTTGGTCCCTGCTAAAAAATTTAGAGATAAACTTTGTGTAATAACCTGAATTGAAATTCGGAAATACATGCTTGAGTCTTTTTATCTCACCCTATTTTTGAGGGGACACCAAACTCTCCAGAAAAGTTAGTATTTTATGTTGTCTCATTCTCAAACATGGCATCATTCATATATCAATATGAGACTCTGATTAGTGAATGAAATAAGGAAGCCTTTCAGCAGGGTTCGTCATGCATTTTGTATGACAAAAATTAAGTGTTTATCATTCTCGTTCACTTTGTATCTTTTCATTAAGGCTCTGGTGCAATTAAATAGGATTTTCACCGTTGCTTTCCTTGAATTGTAGTCAATAAAGTTTTTGGCTGTTTGTTTTACTATTTATTTATAGTGCAACCTTCCTATATATCAAGTTGCGAATCTGTGTTCTGTGACCTAGTAGCTTCTTTATATAATAAACACACACCATTAGCAAGAACAAACAGAAGTTAACAGGTGACTATTTGTCTTATTGGCATGGAGAATCCTCTCCTTACATCAGATTCAGAGGCTCAGAGCTTTTATGTGTTAGATATTCTTGCTTTTGCAGATGACATTATCCTCACTGGTTTCGTCTTTTCTCTCTCTGGCAGGAGTATCCAGAATATGTAGCTTATAAAACTCCAATGTTCTTTTGTGATGATTGGCTTAACCTGTATCTTGACAACTACAGAATGCATACTGATTCTGACAAATACCAAGAAAATAACGAAATATGTTGCTCTGACTATCGTTTTGTATACATGGGAGTTAAAGGTTTGATTGGTCTAGTAGCAACTAATGTCAGATGATTATGTACTAATCTTACCACTATTAACCTCTAGCTTTTTATTCTTCTCGCAGGATCTTGGACTCCTCTTCATGCCGATGTTTTCCGGTCATATAGCTGGTCGGCAAATGTTTGCGGAAAAAAGAGATGGCTTTTTCTAGATCCTTCCCAACATCATCTTGTATTTGACAGGTATGAATGCATTTCTTTTGCCAAATACAAACTAATGATGTTGTTTCAGAAGACATTGATCCCAATGAGACAACGCTTGGTTGTTGTTTCAAAATACTTTATGAATTGTTTTGTACATAGTTGTC
>NW_026264197.1:0-904 GCF_000817695.3 Arachis duranensis
TTTAAGAGAGGTGATGGATTCATAGGACATTCATAGCTTTAAGGCATAGACACTAAGATACTAATGATCATGTAATAGGACACAAACATAGATAAACATAAGCATACAAATTCGAAAAATAGAAAATAAAGAACAAGGAGATTAAAGAACGGGTCTACCTTAGTGATGGCGGCTTGTTCTTCCTCTTGAAGATCTTATGGGGTGCTTGAGCTCCTCAATGTCTCTTCCTTGCCTTTGTTGCTCCTCTCTCATGATTTTATGATCTTCTTTAATCTCATGGAGGAGGATGGAATGTTTTTGGTGCTCCACCTTTAGTTGTCCCATGTTGGAACTCAATTCTTCTAGGGAAGTGTTGATTTGCTCCCAATAGCTTTATGGAGGAAAGTGCATCCCTTGAGATGAATCTTCTCCATCTCCCATGGCTCGGAGGTGGAAGCTTTTGTCTTCCCTTTCCTCTCTTTAGAGGTTTCTCCGGCCTTAGGGGCCATAAATGGTTATGGAAAACCAAAAAGCAACACTTTTACCACACCAAACTTAGAAGGTTTGCTCGTCCTCGAGCTAAAGAATAAAGAAGAGAGAGAGTGGTGGGGTAGGTGGGGATCCTGTGGGGTCCACTGATCCTGAGGTGTCAAGGAAAAGTCATCCCTGCACCAAGTGGCAAGCAAAAATGCTCCTTATGCCAATTCTGGCGTTAAACGCCGGGCTGGTGCCCATTTCTGGCGTTCAACGCCAGCTTGGTGCCCATTCCTGGCGTTTAACGCCAGTCTGGTGCCCCTTTCTGGCGTTAAACGCCCAGAATGGTGCCAGACTGGGCGTTAAACGCCCATCTGCTAGCCTTACTGGCGTTTAAACGCCAGCAAGTTCTCCTCCAGGGTGTGCTGTTTTTCTTTCTATTTTTCTTTCT
>NW_026264197.1:2190-2593 GCF_000817695.3 Arachis duranensis
AGTAGTATTCATGACCTGCTAGTCTCTCTAGCATCTGGTCTATGAATGGTAAAGGAAAATGATCCTTTCTGGTGACTGTATTGAGCCTTCTGTAGTCAATACACATACGCCACCCTGTAACTGTTCTTGTAGGAACCAATTCATTCTTTTCATTATGAACCACTGTTATGCCTCCCTTCTTGGGGACAACGTGAACAGGGCTCACCCAGGGGCTGTCAGAAATAGGATAAATAATCCCAGCCTCTAGTAACTTAGTGACCTCTTTCTGTACCACCTCCCTCATGGCTGGATTTAGCCGCCTTTGTGGTTGAACCACTGGCTTAGCATCATCCTCCAATAGGATCTTGTGCATGCATCTTGCTGGGCTAATGCCCTTAAGATCACTTATGGACCACCCAAGAGC
>NW_026264197.1:9898-12624 GCF_000817695.3 Arachis duranensis
ATAAAGGATCAAACAAATCAAAGATTGCATTCATAGAAAGAGAATAATGCACACAAGAAAGGAAAATAAGTGGTTATAAGATGTAACCACACCAATAGGCTCAAAACTCACTTGCTTGTGTTCTTAGCTCAAAAATTCATGTTCCACAACATATATAATTCAAGCAAGCTCTATGAAAAAGTTTTTTTTTCACTCAAATCAATTGGTGCCCTATAGATAGAAATCTTGAAAAATTTTCATTATTTTGACTAAGCTTATTGTATATATATATATGTAAAATTTAAGAAAATGCAACAAAAATCCTAAAATCCTAGAATGGAATGCAAAAGTGTTGGGATTAGAAATTTGTCACCCAAAATCGCCGACCGGTCGGACGACTTCCCCACACTTAAAAGTTTGCACCGTCCTCGATGCATTCAAAGATGAGCAAGGGGGTACGGCGAATCTCCGGATTGCTACCTTCAGCTAGTAGGTCAACCGGTGCTTAGTGTTCTTAGTCTTGCTTCCGTATTGCTTGTGGTGCATTTGTCATGAAAAACAAAAATATAACACCATAAGATGAGAAGATACAAAAGCAAGGAAGCATACATTGTTGGAATGAGGTAAATCACTAGAATGGAGTGAGTGAATTAATGTGACACTTATGACAATAAGGTGTGTGAATTCTAAATTGCGCGGTCTAGAACACACAATAGCATAAAAAAACTATGTCACAAAAGAAGCATGCACTTCACTTATCCTAGTGTGCTTGAGATGCTTTAAGTGAACTTGTAAGGTAAAACAAGCATTAGAGAAGCATGAAAGCATTCAAGTCAAACATATGTGGATGCATATGATCATGAAATACAATGCATTAAGGTAAATGCACAACATCCATCAAGAGGTTGCCTAATCACAGAATAAGGCTCAAATCACATGGTGGCTAGCTACAACATGCAATTCAAAAGAGTTATAAGCTCGAAGGCAATTCTCATCACTTGGTATTTTTCAAAAGGTAAGCATGAAAAACTCAAAACCAAGTAGCACAATATAACCTCAATCATAGAATCCAACAAAGATTATCTAAAAACATTCATGCTAAAATAGCATTTAGGCAATAAGGGCAGCAATGTATAGTAAACAAAGTCAATAATCCAACACTTATGATGAAAGAGAGAAAATAAAATGAAAACTAAACTAAAACTAACTAATCAACTAACTAACTAACTAATTAACTAACTAACTAACTAATAACTAACTAAAATAAATGGTTATCGATGGTATTTGGAAGTGTTGGATGAGGGATAGGAGGAGGGAAGAAGAAAAGAGAAGGAAAGAAATAGAAAGAGGAGAAGAAAAGAAATGTGGTGAAGGAAGGAAATCCGTGCGTACGCGCACATACCGCGCGCGCGCGGATGGTTTATTTCGAGAGTGGCGCGTACGCGTCATGTGCGCGTGCGCGCGAGAGGGGTTGTGCCAAAGGCACAACATTGGCGTGACGTAGGCATAACTCTCTGGAAAATGTATGGAATGTGGAACTTCTCAATCCACGCGTACGCACGCATGGCGCGCGCGCGTGGATGGTCGAAAATGCTTGATGCACGCGTACGCGTGAAGTGCGCGTACGCATGGATGGTGCTCTATTGTTTTTTTTTTCAAAATTTTTCTCTATGTTTTTGCACCAATCCAAACATTCTAAACCTCCAAGCAACTACCAAAACACCCTAAAACCTTATTTAACATGATAAAATACGAATTAAACTCAACCAACTAATCTAAACATGAAATTAAACTAGTTCTACCAATATGTACAAAAGAGAAAATGAAAATTTTACCATGGTGGGGTGTCTCCCACCTAGCACTTTTGTTTATTGTCCTTAAGTTGGACTTATGGGGAGCTCCTCATCAAGGTGGCTTGTGCTTGAATTCATCTTGGAACTCCCACCAATGCTTGGTTCTCCATTGTACCCCAAGATTCTTCATGGATTGAGCCAAGTGTTGATGGAGTTCTTCACAAGCTTGGGGCTCCAAAAGTTGGTCCTCTTTTTCTAATCCGAGATCCCACACTTTATTTTCACACCCGTCTTGAAGTTGATCATCATTATTGGTCCATCCGGGTGGTGAACAAGATGAATTCTCTATGAAGTGCCCAACAATCTTCCTAGACCCATCTATTTGAGCACTATTCCCACCTTTGTATTCAACTCTTGAAGTATCAACCAAAATGAGCCATGATTTGCAACGCCAACCACGAAACATCTTTCGCTTACGCTTCATCCCTCAAAGCATCCTAAGTTGACCATCCGTTTCGAGCAAGCTATACTCAAGTGGGATAATGAAGCTAATAGAAATGAATTTTACCCACTCAAGTGAAGGAGTAGATGACAACCTAGGCAAAGATGCTTCCAACGATCTTAACAAAGCGTATTCCACTCCCGTTCTTCTATTTCTAGGGACTTCCACCTCTTCACAAGATTTTTCTATCTCAATCCTTTGTTCAACAATTTTATCTAAACCTTTTCCCTTACTCAAATCATAATAGGGAGTGTGAGAAAAATTTACCTCCTCAACGCTTTCAAATCCAACGGGAGAAGGTTCTTCAAGTTCAAAGGATTCTCCACCACTAGGACTTGATGCTTGCTCTTTATTGCCATGGAAACTCAGTTCTTGCTCTATCCCATCCAAGTCTTCATATGGAGTATGCCTTGGAAGGTGTGCACTTTCCTCCCTAGCATCAATTTCAATCA
>NW_026264198.1:0-323 GCF_000817695.3 Arachis duranensis
ATAGAATTGCAAGTTCCATGGACTTCCATTGGAAGATCCTCATCAGTTTTTAGCTGAATTCTTGTAAATCTGTGACACTGTCAAGACTAATGGGGATGACCCTGAGGTCTACAGACTTATGCTATTCACTTTTGCTGTAAGAGACAGAGCTAGAATATGGTTGGACTCACAACCTAAAGAAAGCCTGAACTCCTGGGAAAAGCTAGTCAATGCCTTCTTGGCAAAGTTTTTTCCACCTCAGAAATTGAGTAAGCTTAAAGTGGAAGTCCAAACCTTCAGACAGAAGGAAGGAGAATCCCTCTATGAAGCTTGGGAAAGATACA
>NW_026264198.1:956-2253 GCF_000817695.3 Arachis duranensis
ACGTCCACTGGCCTCCAATGAGTTCCCCAATGAGGAACCATGGGAATCTGAGGCCCAAAATGAGACCATAGAGATTCCATTAGACTTACTTCTGCCATTCATGAGCTCTGATGAGTATTCTTCCTCTGAAGAGGATGAGTATGTCACTGAAAAGCAAGTTGCTAAATACCTTGGAGCAATCATGAAGCTAAATGACAAGTTATTTGGTAATAAGACTTGGGAGGATGAACCGCCTTTGCTCACCAAAGAATTGGATGACTTGTCTAGACAGAAACTGCCTCAAAAGAGACAGGATCCTGGGAAGTTTTCAATACCTTGGACCATAGGCACCATGACCTTTAAGAAGGCCTTGTTTGACCTAGGGTCAAGTGTAAACCTCATGCCTCTCTCTGTAATGGAGAAGCTAGGGATCTTTGAGGTGCAAGCTGCAAAAATCTCACTAGAGATGGCAGACAATTCAAGAAAACAAGCCTATGGACTTGTAGAGGATGTTCTGGTAAAAGTTGAAGACCACTATATCCCTGCTGATTTCATAGTCCTAGAGACTGGGAAGTGCATGGATGAATCCATCATCCTTGGCAGACCCTTCCTAGCCATAGCAAAGGCTGTGATTGATGTTGACAGAGGAGAACTGATTATTCAAGTGAATGAAGAATCCTTAGTGTTTAAGGCTCAAGGATATCCCTCTGTCACCATGGAGAGGAAGCATGAAGAGCTTCTCTCAAAACAGAGCCAAACAGAGCCCCCACAGTCAAACTCTAAGTTTGGTGTTGGGAGGACACAACCAACTTCTAAGTTTGGTGTTGAACCCCCCACATTCAAACTCTAAGTTTGGTGTTGGGAGGTTCCAACATTGCTCTGAGCATCTGTGAGGCTCCATGAGAGCCCTCTGTCAAGCTACTGACATTAAAGAAGCGCTTGTTAGGAGGCAACCCAATGTTATATATTATTTATTATCCTTTGTTATTTTATGTTTTCTGTAGGTTGATGATCATGAGAAGTCACAAAATCAATTGAAAAAGCAAAAACAGAAAGAAAAACAGAAAGAAAAATAGCACACCCTGGAGGAAGATCTTGCTGGCGTTTAAATGCCAGTAAGGGGCACCAGACTGGCGTTAAACGCCAGTAAAGGGCAAGAACTTGGCGTTAAACGCCAGAAATGGGTACCAGCCCGGCGTTTAACGCCAGAATTGGAACAAAGAGAAATTTTGCTCGCCACTTGGTGCAGGGATGACTTTTCCTTGACACCTCAGGATCTGTGGACCCCACAGGATCCCCACCTACCCCACCACTCTCT
>NW_026264198.1:2305-2900 GCF_000817695.3 Arachis duranensis
TATCAAATCCCATCTTTCTCTTCACCACTCACATCCATCCTTCATAAAACCCCACCTACCTCACCATTCAAATTCAAACCACTTTCCCTCCCAAATCCACCCTCCCATAACCGAACACTACCCCTCTCTTCCCTCCTATATAACCCATCTTCACTCCTTCATTTTTACACAACCTAAACACTACTTCTCCCCCTTTGGCCGAACCACAAAGCCATCTCCATCTCATTCATTTCTTCTTCTACTACTCTCTTCTTTCTTCTTTTGCTCGAGGACGAGCAACCTTTTAAGTTTGGTGTGGTAAAAGCATTGCTTTTTGTTTTTCCATAACCATTTATGGCATCCAAGGCCGGAGAAACCTCTAGAAAGAGGAAAGGGAAGGCAAAAGCTTCCACCTCCGAGTCATGGGAGATGGAGAGATTCATCTCAAGGGTGCATCAAGACCACTTCTATGAAGTTGTGGCATTGAAGAAAGTGATCCCCGAGGTCCCTTTCAAACTCAAAAAGAGTGAATATTCGGAGATCCGACATGAGATCCGAAGAAGAGGTTGGAAAGTTCTTACCAACCCCATTCAACAAGTCGAAATCTTAATGGTTC
>NW_026264198.1:3152-3654 GCF_000817695.3 Arachis duranensis
GGATAAGCCCAGTCCAAGTGGTACCAAAGAAAGGAGGGATGACAGTCATTATTAATGAGAAGAATGAACTCATTCCCACCAGAACGGTGACAGGGTGGAGGATGTGCATTGACTATAGAAGGTTGAATGATGCTACACGCAAGGATCACTTCCCACTTCCTTTCATTGATCAAATGCTTGAAAGGTTGGCCGGCCATGCTTATTATTGCTTCTTGGATGGCTATTCTGGGTATAATCAGATAGTGGTGGATCCAAAAGACCAAGAAAAGACTTCATTCACATGCCCAGTTGGAGTTTTTGCCTATAGAAGAATGCCATTTGGATTATGCAATGCCCCAGCCACTTTTCAAAGGTGTATGCTTTCCATTTTCTCAGATATGGTTGAAAAATTTTTAGAGGTGTTCATGGATGACTTCTCTGTTTTTGGTGATAATTTCAATACTTGCTTAAACCATCTAATTCTTGTTTTGAAACGGTGCCAAGAAACTAATTTGGTTTTGAA
>NW_026264198.1:6390-7459 GCF_000817695.3 Arachis duranensis
AGAGAACACAACAGAAGGAAGAATCAAAGGGCTGCAACTTCAAAGGTGGTATCTGAACTTAATCCAATGCTAAGTCTGCATAATGCTTGTATCCATCACTCAGATTTAAATTTTGCCTTGTGTCCCATATGCTTGAATAAAAGAGTTTGGTTTGAATTGAGAAGTAAAATATCCAATGTTGCATGAGTGTGAATGGAAGTTGGTGGTGGCATATGTGTTTGATTAAATGCATGACTAATGAAATAAGTGTTGCATAATATCATTCTCATTCAATTATGAGTTAGCTTGCTGTTATAAAAACTCCTATCAAGAATGAAACAACCCTTGGTAACAAAAACAGAAAGAAAAAGGAAGAAAAAAACCAAAATGGCAAGAAAAACAAAGAATAAAGGTTGGACACCAATGGCTTGAACCTTAGGACAAATGCCTGTGGTGTTCTTGTACTGAGATCTGCTTGGATGAGTAAATTCTAAGGGGTATTTTGAAACCCGGTCACTTAGATCAACTGATTTGGGATGGCCAATTGAAAATCCACAATAAAAAGCAACTTAGATACAAAGCACTTAGTGATCCAAAGAGATGCTGGGCATCAATGATCCTAGGAAGAATTAATGAGCCATGTGTCTGTGGTGGAAAGATGTTGAGCAAAAGAAAAGAAAAAATAAAGCCAAAGGCTATGCTGCAGCATTTGACACCCAACCTCTAAAAGAATAATAAGCTTGTTAAAGCATTATAAGCCAAGAAGAGTTAGCAAGGGAGTAATCAAAAGGTGAGTCTTATAACAGCAAGTTTAGCAAACCTTTGATGCAAAATGTATACTATGTAACAAGAACAATAACTTGAGTTGTCATTGTCTGCATAAATGCCCCATAGATCAAGTTCTGCTATCTGCATAATAAGGATATATGTGCTTTTCTTATTCATATCATTTACTCTTAGTTTTGATGCTTGCTTGGGGACAAGCAAGGTTTAAGTTTGGTGTTGTGATGACAAGTCATCATATACCCATTTTTCAAGCTAATTTCACTTGTTTTGTTAGCATTTATGCACTTTCTTGCATCCTAAGTAA
>NW_026264198.1:8589-10953 GCF_000817695.3 Arachis duranensis
CTTTTACCTTCTTTTGAATTTTTACCTTCTGACTTACTCTTGCCTTAGCTTTTGAATTTCATTTTTCTTTGAGCTTTCTTGAGAGACTTGTCCGAGCACTAAGAGGATCAAGGGAGAATTGATTGATCTCCTTCCTCATTTCCTTTGGGCAATTCTACTCCTCTTTTTCTGAGTCTTGGGTGTGTGAAATTGGGGAAATTCTGTCCCAATTCCCATTCAAACTCTTTGCACTTTGTTTTCTGCATAATTCAATTCCAATTCTGTTCTTCTATTACTTCTTCTTTAATTTTCTGTCAATTGCTTAGATAATTCAGATCTGGGAAGGAAATTGGGTTTTAGGCTTTGCTACCTAAGCCCTTGGGATCCTGAGATCATAATTCACTCTTGGTTCTTCTGTGAACCTTTATTGCATTTTATTTTCTTTCTGTTTGAATGCTATTTGCTTCTGATTTAAATTCTGCTCAATCAATTGCTGCAGTTTACTTCTTCTTTGTTTAGATCTTGCAATCCCATTCCTCAATTCCCTTTTATATTCAAGCCATTTATCTTTCTTGCCATTTAAGTTACTGCAATTTCAGTCATTTACTTTCTTGCTCTTTAAGATTCTGCAAACAATTCTGTTCTTCAATTTACTGCACTTTTCCCTTCCCCCTTTACTTTTACTGTCATTTACTTCCCGTTAAACACAAATCACTCAACCAAAACTTGATTCGCTTGACTAAATCACCCACTAAACTAAAATTGCTCAATCCTTCAATCCCTGTGGGATCGACCTCACTCATGTGAGTTATTATTACTTGATGCGACCCGGTACACTTGCCGGTGAGTTTTGTGTTGGATCGTTTTCCACACATCAAAGAGGTCCCCCTCCATAAGAGCAATTGTTCTGTACCAAAGTGATGAGCTGAGGTTTCAACTCAAAGTTATGGGCATGAACATTTGGTGTAGCAATACTGCTCCCACAATGTCTTGGATCAGGGATAGTATACGAGGATAACACCCTTCTAGCTTGTCCATCATTGTTGTTGACCCCTCCAGGAGGATTTTGCATCTCATCCTCCATGGCTTGATCTTCTTCCTCTGACTCCTCTTCACCAACTATTCCCTTTCCTCTTTCTGCTCTCCTTATCCTTCGGAGGGTTCTCTCGTCCTCAATATTACGTCTACTAGCTCCTGACATACACAAACAAAACCAAAATCACAAGTGAGACACTCTAGAACTAGAGTGAAATTGGGGTTAGTGAAACAAAATATCAAACAGTTAGTGGGCTTAACAAAAACACAAAAAAAAATGCTTAATCTAAACCACCTTTCACTTAATCATTGTCAATCTTTCCAATCCCCGACAACGGCGCCAAAAACATGATACGTAAAAATTAGATTTCACGTATAACCGGCAAGTATACCGGGTCGTATCAAGTAATAAAACTCACAAAGAGTGAGGTCGATCCCACGGAGATTGGTAGATTAAGCAACTTTAGTTAAATGGTAGATTTAGTCAAGCAAACATGGTTTTGATTTCATGAGATTTGTGATTTTTGAACATAATTGCAAGAATTTAAATGGCAAAGAATGTAAAGAACTAGAAGAGAGAAATAAAATGAAAGTAAATAACGGAAACTTAAATTGCAAGAAACTTAAATGACATAAAAAGTAAATTGCAAGAAAATAAAGTGCTGAATTCTAAAGAGCAAAAGAGTAAATAGCAAGAAATAAAGAAATAGAATGTAAATGACAAGAATACTTAATTTCAAGAGTGTAGAAGGGAATTGGGCAATGGGTATTCAAGCACTAAGAGCAAAAGAAATGAGAATTAATGATAGAGAGAATCATTAGGGATCAGAGATGCTAGTTTTCATGAATTGATGTTAGTCAAATCCTTCTCAATCATGGGTATAGATCCATGGCAAGTGGGTGATTGAATCCCAATCTCTTGGTGATTCAATCTCTCTCAACATAACCAGTTGCCACTCTCGTGATCTAATTGTTGATGAGAAGAGATGAAGCTCAAATCTAATCCAGCCACACAATTCCCATAATCTCAACCAAGGAGAGTTACATCTCACATACTAACCAAGGTGTATTGATTAAAGAAATCATGAAAGGATGAACTCTAAACTGAATTATGTGGCTCATTCCTCAAATTCACCACATAATTCATATAGATTAACCCCTCTCTCGATGGTGGTTGAATCTTTGAAGAATAAGAGTTCCCTCTTTAGATCAACCACTAGAATTGAGGAGGAAAAGATGAGTTCACCAATGCATTCCAACAAGCAGAGCTCTTCCCCCTAATGAAAGTGGGGTTTAGTGAGTCATTGCTCCAATTTCAACAACAATTGCCATAAACAAAAATTAAACTAA
>NW_026264198.1:11163-12616 GCF_000817695.3 Arachis duranensis
CCCTCAAGTACAAACTCAATCTCTATTTATACTAGTCCCAAAACTTCTTAAAAGATCTTCAATTGGGCTAGCAATGTGGGCTTTCTCTTTGTTGAGTTTCTGGTTCAATTCAAGAAGTTGCTTGCCTTTGTGAGGAATAGAGGAAGCAGAGCAAGTTGGCAACAATCCTGGCCCATTGAGGGGCGTTATTGGCAACAACTCTAGGCTTAATGCACGTTGGCAACGTGCATGGTGTTTTCCTGGAAGTGAGGTTGGAGACTTGGGCGTTGCTGGCCGAAGTTGTTGCTAACAACTTGCTTTTCCTCTTCTTGGCTCTACTTTCATGCTAAATGTAGCCCATAATTTGAGTGTCAACCTTCTGCTTCAATATGGACTATTATACATCATTGGAAAGCTCTTGATGTCTATTTTCCAATGCCACTAGAATCACCTCAATTGGACTTTCCTAGCTCAAGTTATGCTTCTTCAAAGAAGGTAAGGTCAAGCTGCCAAGTTGTTGCCAAAAATGCACCCATTTTGCCAAGTTGGCAACGTGCCCGTGCCTAGCCTCCCAAAGCAGGGAAATGAGGCTGGCGTTGTTGCCAAAAACGCACCCTTGCTAGCACGTTGGCAACGTGCTCGTGCCCCCCTCCAGGGCTCATCTCTAGCCTTCTTGAATTTCAACTTCATGTTCTTATTTTTAGGGCCTAAAGATGACTCTGGTTTGGCTTCAATTTTGTGCTCCACCATAGACTATTATATATGGTTGGAAAGCTCTTAATGTTAGCTTTCCAACGCAACTGGAAGCATTCAATTTGGATCTCTGTAGCTCAGGATATCTTCCATTGAAGAAGGTAAGGTCAGGCTGCCTTGTTGGAGTTGTTGTGGATAACGCCCCTATATTCCAAGCTGGCAACGTGCTACCTCCATTCTTCACCATCCAAAGCTTCCTGGCGTTGTTGCCAAACACGCCAATGTTTTCTTGAGTTGGCAACGTGCTCGATGCTTCTTCAAGGCTCTAATCCTTGCTTCCCACATTGCCATTGAACACGCCTATAGAAGCTGGCGTTGGCAACGTGGTTGCAGCATGTCCTGGCGTTGGCAACTTGGCTGGCAGCATGTCTTGGCGTTGGCAACTTGGTTGGCAAGGCTTCCTGGCGTTGGCAACTTGGTTGGCAAGGCTTCCTGGCGTTGGCAACTTGGTTGGCACCCAAGACTTGGTGCCTAGCCAAGCAACCATTTCTGGCGTTGCCAAGGAGCACGCCAATGATAATGGCGTTGGCAACGTGCTCGAGGTTGTTTCCTATGGTGCCAAAGTTGCTTGGCGTTGCCTTAAATAACGACTATGGTTCTTGGCGTTGGCAACGCCCTCGAGCTCCTCTTCAAGGCTTCGTTCTTGTTGCTTGGCGTTGCCTTGAATAACGCCTATGGTTCTTGGCGTTGGCAACGCCAGCTTCTTCTCCTCTTGGGCCAA
>NW_026264199.1:0-6009 GCF_000817695.3 Arachis duranensis
ATAAAAAATTAATAAAAATAATGAAAAGAAAAAAAGTTGTATCTCTTATTAGTGTCTTTGTGTCATTCTTAAATTTGTGTCTTTCCTATCAAGATGAATACAAAATACACTAATTTAGTGTCTTTGAACACAATATTTCTGTTAATATCTCATTTGCTAAATATGATTTTATATTTCTATATTTCTCTTTAAGTGTATCATGCCTACAAATAAATACAACCCAAAAGAACTAGTGATTTATCATTTTTCATTTTTTTAAAATATAAGAATGCTTGAGGTCATATTTAAATTTGAAAAGTCCTATTTGCATATAGCCTTCTACACCATATTTAGACTCCCATTTTGTATTTCTTTTATTTTTTTCTTTTTGTTGAAAACTTAAAAGTTGGGAATTTTTATTTAAAAAAATATATAAAAAAATATTTTTTAGCATCAAATTTGAGCATTCATATATGAATTATCTTTAAATTTTAAGGAAGACCGATGTATTTTTTAAAATAATAAAAGAGAACTAAGATGAATGTTATCAAACATTGCATGAGATTAATACTATTATAGACAATATTTTTTTTAGTTATTTCTCATGCCTCAATTGAGTGAAAGTGATATATTTTTATAAAATACATGGATATCATATGCCACACATACCTTAAATTTTGAGAGATCTTAACATATTTTTTACAAATAGAATAAGTATGGTTCTAAAAATTATATCGAATTGGTCAGTTCAATCAAATTAATCAGAAATAATGAAGATGTGAAAAAATGAAAGCATCTAAGTTGGAAGGTTCGACTGAATATTATCAAAGGAATTGCATGAGGACTTCTATAGCTTTTGATGTCATGAGGGATAGAGAGAGAGTGAAGGGGATAAACACATGGTGGGGTAGAACTAAGGAACTACGTCAATCGACTAGGGATTATAAAATTTGGAATCAAGAAGAGTATCATTAGTTGGAAGGCGAATTTTTTCTATTTTTTAGGCAATTTACCTAATGATATATCGAAGAGGGAACTTTTTCGCATGTTCAGATGGACGGGAAGAATCAATAACATATATCTTTCCCGGAAGTAAGAAAGTGGCAACGTTTATCCATTCGCTTTTGTACGATACACAACGGAAGGGGGACCTTGAAAGCTATCTCGGAGATGAACCAGATGATCCTGAGAGGTAACTAATATCGGTAGGTGAGACTAAGTACAAAAGGATAACAGGGGATAAAGATCAAAGATGGCATGAAGAAGTAAGTGCCAAGAAGGAAGTAATGAAAAGACAACCTCCATGTGGTGAAACCGTGGCTAATTTTAAAAATGTTAAAGCTTTGAAGATGAATACGATAGTTAAGGATCTACACGGGAATAGTTGGACAAAGACGGTAGAAGTGTAAGTAGCAAAAGAGAATATGGCTTGGCTGCAGAGGAGTCTAGTTGGAGGTACGACAAAGCCTATCGATTTTAAATGGTTACAGATAGTAGTTACCAAGAACCTGCCACAGATTGTTCAAGTGCGAGAACTAGGGGCATACAAAGCATTATTGACTTTTGATACGATCATTAATGCAGAATATGTCTTTACTTTCAAAATGAATAGTCTCCTATAATTCTTTCATAGTGTATAGAAATGGGAAGAGATGGAACAAAGTAAAACTAGAAGAACTTGGTTAGAGTGTTATGAAATTTCGGTGCATACTTGGTCAGTAGATACGTTCTAAACTATAGGAGGACAATGGGGATAAGTTGTCAGATGTGATGAATTGACGGAATCATGCTTATCGTTCAGTGTGGGACGTATTCTTATTGATACCTGTGTTTTAGATGTTATTAACGAATGCATACATATCACTATTGGCACTAGTGGCTTTGATGTCTTTGTGAAAGAGGTTAGGTGGGAGATATATAGGACATAGAGTTTGTCGTATGAAGCACAATCACATGATGCAGTTAAGGTTATTGTGCCAGAAGAAAGGTGCATGAAGACGTCAGAATTGGCTTAGAACCTGGCGGCTGAACTGATGTTGACAAAGGGAGGGTTGGTTGTTGAAGAAAAGGGTAGAATGGTAAGTTCTTACATGTTTTAGAATGATTGGAATTTTGAGCAATCAAAATGGTAACAACTAATAATGAATTCAAGGGGTTTAATGGCAAGGCTGATTTTGAGAGAAGTGGTTGTAGTAATGATGTTGAATCAGAGAGGACGGTTACTGATGATTTTAATCATAGGGGATGTGAGCTTGAAGAGTTACTAAGTGGGGCCCTATTAAAACTAATGTGCTAGGCAATAACAAGGCTAATGAAAAGGATTGTTGGGCCAATGCTCATATGGGCCACGGATAGAAAAATATGTAGCTGGGCCAATTCTACAAGCACGGGCGGGTAGAGCACATTGCAATGTGGTGACAGGAAACCTTCTGGGTCGGGGTCCTTCTTCACAAGGAATAAACGTGCCTCTTGGAGAAGGAAACAGAGAAGAGCTTCCATCGTTAAAGGGACGATGACGTGCCCCATGTGAAGACGATGACGACAGCTTTGACGGAGACAGTGAGAGTATCGAGGTCGAATGCGCTTAGGTGGCGAATGTGGATCCCTAAGTCACTTGCGGTGCTCCTTGCGGTGATGATGGCCAGAGTTTGATTGGTGGTAGAGAGGCTATGATTGTGGACACCGCGGTTGAGAATGCAAACTGTGTGGTAGAGAAAATGCCACAAATCATGCTTGAAGGGAAAGGAAACTATGGAGTGAAGGTACTTTAATATGTCTGATGTGATAGGAACAATAGTGAAGTGGTGGGAGTTGAAGGAAAAAAGATGTGGTTGACCCGTTGAAAGTGTCAGAGCATGATGAGCAAATTGGTAATGATACCATAAGTGATTTGGAGGATGTAGGCTCCGGTATTGAAGCAGAGAACATGCGAGGGATTGATGATCGGAGTGTGGACAGGGAAGATAAGATACAGGAAAATAAGAAAATATGGAATTTGGCAGTAGAGTCTGGTGCAGTTTTGTACGATGAAGATGACGATATTATGGCAATCTTATAAGTTCAGAATGAAAAAATTGTGCAAAAAGTAAGATGGCCAAACAAAAAGAAAAAGCGAGGAGATGCAAACCTAAGAATCGCAATAAGATGTGTAAAAATAATTTTAAATGATTGTCAGTTGTTAGTATATTAGGAGATTATGAGGTGATGAAAAATTGACTATAATGAAAGAACTATAGAAATATTTAAATTAAATATGTTTGGTTGAGTAAATGTCCAAAATGGTCATTGAATTTCAAATCGCTATTCAATTTAGTCCTCGACTTTTTAAAATGACCAATTAAATTCCTGAAATTTGAAAAAGTGTATCTCCGTTAGTCCCTTGTAGAAGTGCCGTCTAAACGTTGATGATGTGGCATTCCAGTTGTATGCTGATGTATACCAAACTTGAATTTGAATCAATTGGTACATGAAATTGCTTAATAATATCCAAATTAGTCCATTTTCAATTATAAAATCCTAATCCCCAAATTATTGTCTTCTCTTCTTCGATCTCCTGCTGTCTTCTTCTCTTCTTCGACCTCTCCGCTGTCTTCTTCTCTTCTTCGACCTCTCTACTATCTTCCAGTTCATCTTGTTTTCTCGTCTGCATGAGTGATGATGGGTGGTGGCGAGAGAAGGCAAAGTAGCTCAAGTAGGAACAACTCTGTAGGGAGACCTTATGGCAACAAAAGAATGTGCAACAGGAGAGGTAAGAACGCCATTTTCTGTAATTGCAGACTTCGGATGGTGACGAAGTACTCAACGACGACAAAAAATCCTGGTAGACTATTTTATGTTTGTCCAAATTATGAGGTAAGGTTATGCCTCTAAAGAAAATATTAAGATAGTTTCACTTTGAGTTTGGATTCACCTGCGTTTTTTACTTTGCAGTATGAAATCCATTGTAATTTTTTCTGTTGGGTTGATGGAGGTGGAGAACCAGTTTGCGCAACACCCATTTCACAAAAAGTTTTGCATGAGTTTAATTGGAAGATGACAAACTTAGAAAGTGATGTTAAGACCTTGAAGATGATGACAATGGTTACCTTCTTAAAAGTGGAAAATATATTTTAGCTTAATGGACGAACTTGCAAGGATACATATAATTTAAATCTGTGTTGAACTTAAAATTAATCCAACCACATTAACTTACAATTAAAATAGTTTTTAGGTAAGTGTACTGATGTTGTAGTTCAGGATGAATATGAACTAGAAGATAGTGGAGAGGACGAAAAAGAGAAGAAGACAGTAGACAGATCGAAGAAAAGAAGACAATAATTTAGGAATTAGGATTTTATGATTGAAAATGGACTAATTTGGACATTATTAAGCAATTTTAGGTACTAATTTGAATCAAATTCAAGTTTGGTACACATCAGCATACAGCTGGAATGCCACATCATCAATGCTTAGACGACACTTCTGCAAGGGACTAACAGAGATGCACTTTTTCGAATTTCAGGGATTTAATTAGTCATTTTAAAAAGTCAAAGAATAAATTGAATAGAGATTTGAAATTCAGAGACCATTTTGGGCATTTACTCATGTTATGTTTGATTGAAACTAAAAAAAGAAGTGGTCTCAAAAATAGATATACCACGTATTGGGAAAAATGCTATGGTGGGATGGGAGTATATATAATTTATAGGTGTTTTTCAGGGTTTACTGTTAATGTAGGATTAGATGGTCTTCAAAATCAGTATTTGCTACAAAGACGAGAGATGGTTGTATATTGATGGAGTGTTGCTGAAGCCTTTTTAAGTGTATATTTTGCTTGGTATATGATGTGTATGTGCGGGGAGAGAAGTTGGTAATGTGAGTGTAGTTGAGTTATATTGTTGGGCTGTATCAAGTTTCATGTTGTTTTACTATAGACTTCAATGAAATAGGGCAAGTGGAGAAAATAAAAGGTTCGAACAGTTTACCTGCGTCTATGACAAATTTAAAAAATTGTTGTTGGGGTTCTTTGTGGTAACTTGAAATTTTTGGTAAGAAAGAAATGAGAGGTTCCTTAAGAATAAAGAGTTAGGTGTTGATGAACTTATTAACAAATCCTTTTTGAGCTACAAGGAGTGATATGGTGTCGACTCACTTGGTTGTCAGGCAATACCGAATATGACAATGAGTTGTTGGGAGCTGATGTTATTATGTTCTTTTTTTTCTGTAGCATCTATGTCTTTGTCTGTTTATTGCTCCACCTTGTTGTGTTGAATTTTTTTTGATAAAAAATTGATGACTATCAAACTAATTTGATTTATAGCAAAAATCAATTGTGAACAAACTAATAAAAAAATTATAAAAATCAGTCAGTTGATTTAATTTTTTAGTAATTATCAGTTTAAAATAATTTATTATCTATTATATATTACTAATTTTACAATAAAAATATACCACATGTTACTCCCTCGTTGTAATTAAAATCAAATCTTTCTCTTTAAAATTAAAGAGTTCTTTCCTCGCCCCCCTCTTTCTCCCTTTTTCTATCTCCCTTATTTCTTTACTCACTTTATCTCTCTTATATATCATTATTAATGACTAACTACAAATTTAACAATCAAAATATACAACATGGCATTCTCTAATTATATTTAAATTAAATTAAAATTAAAATTAAAATTAAAATTAAAATATAGCTATATTATATATTATATTTATATATTACTAACTAATTTAATAACTAAAATGTGTTACACGATACTCTCTTATTAAAATTTAGAAAAAATATTTCCCTCCAAAATTAGTAAACCTCTTTCTTACATTCTCTTATCTACCTCTCTCTTTTTTTTCTATTTCTCTCTATCCTTCCCACTCTATATATAATTTATAATTTATATTTTTAGTAATTTGACAAATCAAAATGTGTCACCAGATATTTTTTTATTATAATTAAAATAAAATTTTTTCTTAACTTCCATAATTATCAAACTCCGTCTCTTATTTTTCTTCTTTATCTTTCTCTTTCTTTTCTCTCATTGTCTATTTTTCTCTATC
>NW_026264199.1:6078-12612 GCF_000817695.3 Arachis duranensis
TATTTATTTAAAAAAAAATTGAGTTAATTTTATAACTATCAATATAAATTTTTTTATACTAATATCTAATTATATTTTTATATATATAGAGAAAAAAATATCATTTTTTAAATAAGAAGCATAACAATTAATTATTTTTATTTGTACAACAAACTTAACACCTAATCAAATATAAAAGTATACACGTTAAATTCTATCAAACTTTAGATAATGAATGTTAAAATTAATTATTAGTAAAATATTAAAATCTTTCATATGAAAATAATAACTAAAAAACTTATTATTTATTTTTTTTATCTACAGAGATCATGATAGATCTTTTTAGCCGACGGAGACTTTTGTCTCTTACGACTTTTTTATAAAAGTAGTTTAATGGTATAAATTTTTTATGTCATAATCTATAATCTCAGCACCGACGTAATTTTAAAAGATTTATATTTCCATAATATTATTACGGGTAAAAATATTAGTAAAATATTAAAATTTATTTTTTTAAAAAAATTATTTTATATTTAAATATATGATTTTATTATATTAAATTTATTTTAGTTAGATTAAACTTTTAAACCTCTAATTTTATTGATTTATCTAGTAGTTTTCATAACCCTAAAAATAACGACTATATTGTGTTAGCAAAATTTACCAAAAAAAGAATATAGCATTGGCAAACACTTGGTCTAATCAAGTGAAGTATCATGTTTCTCAACGATGTTGTCAAATCCAGCAAGGTCCAATCAAATGGGGTATCATGTTTCATGTGTAGCCCTTCATTGATGACACTAGCTTCTCCTTCTCTTTAGATATAGCTAGCGGTATTTGTCGCATAATTAAAGCTGACAATAAAGAGCCTCCAATAGTGGCATGATTATTGGTTGATATATGTATCTTTATGTTACATACACTGTTTAATTGCCATCTTAGTTGGTCAATGGTCTATGATCTAGTCGGCTACTCTAACATTTTGGAACATAAATATTTTAAATAAAGAAAACACATTCTATTTGGAAAGTTGTTCGGGTATAAGTTGCATAACATTTAGACATTCATATCATGGAGCTTTTTTAAATGGGACAAAGTATATTTTTGGTTTTTGATTATCCGATATTTCTCATAGATTATAGCCATTAAAAATCTGAATAAATTAAATGACAGATTTAAAATTTTATTAATTATATTATAACCATATTTATATTTAGGTATTTTTAAAAATAATTTTATTTTGAAATTTTATTTTTGTGGTTTTAGTCTCTTTTTCAAAAACATTATATTATATATAATAACAATATAATAATCATATTTATATTTAAATATTTAAGTATTTAATTTGAAACCATATTTTTGTCTTTTTATTCTCTCATAAAAGATAAATGTGATATTGGGATCATTTATTTGTATTTAGAGTAAAAGTATTTTAAAATTTATCTTTTGAATTATTAATTTATTTTTGATTTGTCAAATTAAAAATAAAGTAAAAAAAATTGTGTATTTGTATTTTTTAAAATAAAGATAAAAACAAAAAAATTTATCAAAATAAATATTTGCAGATTATTCGCTGTGAGAACAAAAGCAAAGACCGCAATCTCCCTTAAGAATTAAGATCCACCACCATAAATAAATGGGAATGGGATTGGGAGGAGAGCTCTTCATCTCACTCACGAAACGTGCTAAATCTCTCAAATTATAATATAAGATTGATTTCTTTTATATATATAATTATAGTTATTATTGGTTTTGTTAATATGAGATCTAGCTAATATTATTACAATATTGTAATTGACAATATATGAATATTCGGGTAAATCATCTCTATAAACCAAAGGAAGTTTAAAATTATTTAAATCTTCTAAATGTAAAAACGTTATTTGGATGTCTTGATCAATAAATTTATATAACTCGGATTTAATGCATTTGAATTAGGCTTGTTAGTAGTAAATCGAATCTAATGAATTTGAATTATTTTAGTTCGGTTTCAAACGTAGATTGAATTCAGTAAATTTAAATTAGAGCAAACACTAATAAATCGAATCAATGAGTATCGATTTACATGCACACTACTAAATCGAATAAAAAAGTTTTGATTTAGCCTCCTTATTGAATTTGATTTATACATGCTTCTGGCTAATGATAAATCGACTCCATTAGCTTCGATTTACTATGAATTCTCATATACATATAAAATTGAGTTAATTCGATTTAGTATATGCCTAACGTATATAAATAGAAGATGAACATGAAATTTTTACCATAGTGAGAATCACAATGGCTAGTGATGAGATTTTTTTTAGTTCTGGTGCACTATAGAGGGTTGATTATAAAGAAAACACGATCAGGAATTAAATTTACTGATAAGGACCCGCTAAGTGTTTTTCTCAAACCTTCGACGAGTTTCACTAAGTTTCAGAATACTATACTCTAGAGACTGGGCTGCATGGTGGGAAACGAGTGGATAAGTTATTCTATAGAATCCCGATTTTCGTGTTGCGCAATGATGTGAAGTACGATTCATTTGTCATAAGCAGACACAAAGATTTGCAAGTTCTGTTTCATTGTTGTCGGCAGTTTTTCGAGGTGAGGACCCCAGAGTTGTTGGCGAAACTTGTGGATGTGGTATGTAGTTCTGGAGGTTCGAACCAAAATCTTCAATCTTCAGGACATCCCGCGTGCTCTAGTTCCATGTCTGTTGGTGCCTCGTCAGTTGTGCCGGTGATTGTACGGCCTGAGACAGTTTTAGTTGCATCTCCATCTTTTGCAGCTAATTTGAACCGCAGTGGTGATGCAGGAATTGGCAAGACTGGACCCTTGGGGGAGGTTGCCATGGCCACGCCCGGTACTCCTATTATGGTCCCAGTTTTTGGAGAGGGTGGAGTACCAAATAGGGTTGAGGATACATTGCATGATGATGATGTTGATGATGTGGAGCCCACTACGATAGCTGATGATAGTGACGATGACATAGTAAGGACGACTCCATGCCCTCTAGCTTGGCGACATAGTGTAGCCAACGAATGTGGAGCCGTGTACTAGACTTATCCCCGAACAACTGCGTTGATAAGAGCATCATGATATACGTCCGGGCATACCTCCTAACCGTCTCATCGTCTGTCCTCTGTGGAATCTCACTAAATGTCTTCTAAATCCAACTACACTTCACCGTGAACTTGTCGATTCAATTCGCAGGAGGCAAAACACCCAACAGCTCCTCAAACCATGCCCACGTTGGGTGGCCACCCTCGATATGTCGCTCAAAGTACGTGAGACATCCGCTGATATATTGACTGTCGATTAGGAGTCCTAGTTGGTACGCTACATCTTGCAGCGTGATCGTGCACTCACTGAATTGCATGTGAAAAGTATGCGTCTCTGGAAACCATCTCTACATGAATGCACTCACCAATGGCTCGTCCAATCAAAATCAAGTCTTGTTCAGTCTTGCAAGATGGTATAAACCGACCATCTGCAAGTACAGAACGATCCTGTCAATGGCATACCTCGTTGCCTTCTCATGCTGGTGATACATCGATGGGCTGGACAACGATAGAAATTTTTTTATTACAACCATAATAAAACAGTGTTCAATCTATACAATTCTAAAATCATTAAACATTGCATGCCCAAATTTTTAAAATATCAATTACAATAACACTCGACAAATTGTTCATAGGATCCAATACAAAACACTAAATAATTCATGACCTAATTCCAAAAAAAACTCCCCCAAAACATATAATCTCACACGTTCAAACAAAATAGAAATGCTAAAACTAAATGGACTTAACTGCGTGACTACTCAATCACTCATCATATTTTATAAAATAATTACTTAAAAAATATCCCAATACTCAATCAGCATCATGCTTGCAATAGTTAGGTTATTTTGCACCAGAATCCTAAACTAAATCTCGCTGAATATAAATTTAATAACTTAAAAAATCTAACATATTCTACAACCCTAACTAACCTTTCTAGAAACCATTTCAAGTTCTCAAAATCTAACCAGCTAATAGCTTATTACTTCTAACTAGCACTTATATTAAAAAAAAAATAAGGTTTTAATTCCTAACTAATTAACTACTATAAACAACTACTACAAGAACCATGTTCACATTACTAGGAGGACTAATTTATGTGTAAAGCAAAAATGAGTAAAGTATCGTTTTTGTCTTCAACATTTGGGGTAAGTCTCAAAGTTGTCCCTAACATTTCAACCGTCCTATTTAAGTCCCTAACTTTTCAAAATTAACTCAATGTTGTCTTGCCGTCAGGGATCCGTTAATAGAATTAGCGGCGGGACAAAATTGAGACAATTTTGAAACGTTATGAACTTAAATAGGACAAAAACGTTAGGGACAAAAATAATATATAAAATAATTTTTAATTTTATCCTTCAATAATATCAATTTTTTACTATACATAGTATTCAATTATTTTTTAATCACTTCTAAATAAATTACAATTAATCACATTACTTTCATTCTAAATAAATTAATTTTTTTATAATCTTACTCTTAAAGTAATGTAATTTTTTTATAAATAAATAAATTTTACACTTTCATTCTAAATAATGTAATTTTACTTTCATTACTTAATCACATTACTTATACTTTTTTATTTATAATTTTACACTTTCATTCTAAATAAATTAATTTTTTTTATAATTTTACACTTAAAGTAATGGATTTCTTTTATAAATAAATAACTTTTACACTTTCATTCTAAATAATGTAATTTTACTTTCATTACTTAATCACATTACTTATATTTTTTTTATAATTTTACACTTTCATTCTAAATAAATTAATTTTTTATTATTTTATACTTAAAGTAATGTAATTTTTTTATAAATAAATAAATTTTATACTTTCATTCTAAATATTGTAATTTTACTTTCATTACTTAATCACATTACTTATAATTTTTTTTATAATTTTACAGTTTCATTCTAATCACATTACATTATTTATTTAGAATGAAAGTGTAAAATATATTTATTTATAAAAAAATAAATTTATTTAGAATGAAAGTAATGTGATTAAGTGTAATTTACTTATATAGATATGATTAAAAAATAATTGAATATTATATACAATACAAAATTGATATTATTAAAAGATAAAATTAAAATTTATTTCTATGTATCGTTTTTGTCCCCAACGTTTTCATCCTATTTAAGTCCCTAACGTTTCAAAATCGTCTCAATTATTTTGTCCCGCCATCAATTTTGTTAACAAATCTCTAACGGCTGGACAACATTGAGTCAATTTTGAAACGTTAAGAACTTAAATAGGACAATTGAAACGTTAGAGACAACATTGGGACTTACTCCAAACGTTAGGGACAAAAACGATACTTTACTAAACAAAAATTTTTGTTCATTAACCTCTACATGGACGGCACTAGCAATATGCGCAACTTTATCTAACTGACAGAGACAATTCGGATTGTCCTCTATGTGTACAGATTTAAATTTTTTGGGGTTTCTTTTCAAGATTTGGAAGTAGGTTGGTGGGGCGTTGGAGAGGGACATTTTTTGTGGCTTGTAATTCGAATGAACTGATTTCGAATTGTATATATAGGTACAATAACACTAAATTGATTCCATTTGATTTGATTTAGTATAGAACTTCAATGCTAGTAAATCAAACCTATAAGTTTCAATTTAGTATAAGACTTCAATGTTAGTAAATCGAATCTATAAGTTTCGATTTACCCTAAACCATCAAATCGAAATCATTTGTGTCGATCGATTTGTTATGAACGAAATTCAAATATTTGCTGCCCATTGTAAATCGACCTTGATCAATTTGAATTACTATGTGGTAGGTTAAATCGAATCTATCTAGTTTGATTTAGTAGTATATTACTTCGTCAAAGTAATTCGAATCCATTAGATTCGATTTACTACTAACAATCCCAATTCGAACTCATTAAATTCGATTTACATAAAAATATTGAACGAGACATCCAGATAACGTTTTTGCATTTGGAAGATTCAAGTAATTTTGAACTCTCTTTGGTTTATATGGGTGAATTACCCTGAATACTCTTATACGTATGACTGAAATAGTTCGGCATGGATGAATTTTTATATTATCTTTTAAGCTCACTAGTATTTTTACCCGTAATTACATTACGGGAGTATAAATCTTTTAAAACTAAGTCGGTTTTATCCTGACATTATAGATTATGCCACAAAAGATTTATAGAATATAAAAAATCAGATAATAATATTTTTAGTTATTATTTTCATGTGAAAGAGTTTAATTTATTACTAATAATTAATTTTAATATTTGTTATTTAAAAGTTGAAATGATTTAACTTATATAATTTTGTTTAGGTGTTAAGTCTGTTGTATCAATAGAAATAATTAATTTTTATGTTTGCTATTTAAAAATAATATTTTTTCTCTATGTATATAAAAATATAATTAGATATTAGAATAAAAAATTATATTGATAGTTATAAAATTAACTCAAAATTAATTTTTTTTAAACAATTGAATCTTGATTTTAACTTTTAATCATAACATTAGTATT
>NW_026264200.1:0-883 GCF_000817695.3 Arachis duranensis
CGGTTCTCAATCAAGTTGGAATAGAATCCCTTGATTCTTTTGCGCTTGTCATCACGCCCAGCCTTCAGGAGTTTGAAGCTCATCACAGTCATTCAATCATAGAGTCCTACTCGGAATACCACAGACAAGGTTTAGACTTTCCGGATCCTCATGAATGCCGCCATCTATCTAACTTATACCATGAAGATTCTGTTGGGGAATCTAAGAGATACACATTCAAGCTCGGTTGCATGTAGAACGGAAGTGGTTGTCAATCACGCACGTTCATAAGTGAGAATGATAATGAGGGTTATCTAATCATCACATTCATCATGTTATTGGGTGCGAATGAATATCTTGGAATAAGAATAAGAGAGATTTGAATAAAAGAAAATAGAATTGCATTAATACTTGAGGTACAGCAGAGCTCCACACCCTTAATCTATGGTGTGCAGAAACTCCACCGTTGAAAATACATAAGTAAAAAGTTCAGGCATGGCCGAATGGCCAGCCCCCAAAACGTGATCACAGGATTCCCAAATGGCCAGCCCCCCTGATCTGAGAACTAATCGTCCCAAGATGTCTAATACACTGATAAAAAGTCCTATTTATAATAAACAAGCTACTAGGGTTTACATGAGTAAGTAATTGATGCATAAATCCACTTCCGGGGCCCACTTGGTGTATGCTTGGGCTGAGCTTGATCTATCCACGAGCTGAGGCTTCTCTTGGAGTTGAACTTCAAGTTATGATGTGTTTTGGGCGTTCAACTCCGGATCATGACGTTTTTCTGGCGTTTAACTCCAGACAGCAGCATGAACTCGGCGTTTAACGCCAAGTTACGTCGTCAATCTTCGAATAAAATATGGACTATTATATATTGCTGGAAAGCCCTGGATGTCTA
>NW_026264200.1:1286-1511 GCF_000817695.3 Arachis duranensis
AATTTCCTTAGACCCTCCTATCCATTGATGCTCAAAGCCTTGGATCCTTTTTTACCCTTGCCTTTTGGTTTTAAGGGCTATTGGCTTTTTTTACTGCTCCTTCTTGTTTCTATTTTTTTATTTTTATTTTTTATTTTTTTTCAAGCTTTTTCACTACTTTTTCTTGCTTCAAGAATCAATTTCATGATTTTTCAGATCATCAATAACATTTCTCTTTGTTCATCA
>NW_026264200.1:1822-2527 GCF_000817695.3 Arachis duranensis
TACAATACTAAAAACCGAAAACAGAAAGAAATAAAGAACAAGGAATGAATCCACCTTTAGTGGCGTCTTCTTCTTGAAGAACCAATGATGTTCTTAAGCTCTTCTATGTCCCTTCCTTGCCTTTGTTGCTCCTCCCTCATTGCTCTTTGATCTTCTCTTATTTCTTGGAGAATGATAGAGTGTTCATGATGTTCCACCCTTAATTGTTCAACATTATGGCTCAAATCTTCTAAGGAGGTATTGAGTTGCTCCCAATAGTTATTGGGAGGAAAGTGCATTCCTTGAGGCATCTCAGGAATTTGTTGATGATGAGCTTCCTCATGCACTTCTTGAGGGCCGTGAGGGGCTTCTCTTGCTTGCTCCATCCTTTTCTTGGTGATGGGCTTGTCTTCTTCAATGGAGACATCTCCTTCTATGATAACTCCAGCTGAGTAACATAGATGGCAAATAAGGTGAGGGAAGGCTAGCCGTGCCATGGTGGAGGACTTATCGGCTATTTTGTAGAGTTCATTGGAGATGACCTCATGAACTTCCACTTCCTCTCCACTCATGATGCTATGGATCATGATGGCCCGATCCACAGTAACTTCAGATCGGTTGCCAGTAGGAATGATGGATCTTTGGATGAACTCCAACCATCCTCTAGCCACAGGCTTGAGATCCAGTCTTCTTAGTTGAACTGGCTTGCCTTTGGAGTCTATTCTC
>NW_026264200.1:3014-3746 GCF_000817695.3 Arachis duranensis
TATGGGGAAGAGTGGGTTGATGTGAATGGTGAATGGGGAAATTGGGAAGAGGATTTGAGGTGATTGGTGAAGGTTTTTGGGAAATGTGATATGGGGAGTAGGAAAATGAGATTTGGATTAGAGAGTGTGATTAAGATTGAAAGAAAAGGTGGGAATATGGTAGGTGGGGATCCTGTGGGGTCCACAGATCCTGAGGTGAAAAGAAATACCATTCCTTCACCATATAGGCATGTAAAATGCCTTTGTGCATTATTCTGGCGTTCAAACGCCCATTGGTGCACGTTCTGGGCATTCAACGCCCATGTAATGCATGTTTCTGGCGTTGAACGCCAGTTTCATGCTTGTTGCTGGCGTTTAACGCCAGCTTGTCTCCTCCAGGCACATTCCTGGCGTTCAGCGACAGGATGTTGCTTGTTTCTGGCGTTCAGCGCCAGAATGGTGCTCTGTTCTGGCGTTGAACGCCAGCCAGATGCATCTTACTGGCGTTGAACGCCAGTCTGCGCTACCTCTAGGGTGAAAATTTTTTTCTTCTGTTTTTGACTCTGTTTTTAATTTTTTTTTATTTTTTTCGTGACTCCTCATGATCATGTACCTAATAAAACACAAAATAACAATAGAACAAAATAAAATAAAAATTAGATAAATAAAATTGGGTTGCCTCCCAACAACCGCTTCTTTAATGTCAATAGCTTGACAGTGGCTCTCATGGAGCCACAAGGTGATCAGGTCAAT
>NW_026264200.1:3891-4826 GCF_000817695.3 Arachis duranensis
AGAAGCTCTTCATGCTTACTCTCTTTTGTCACAGAGGGATGGCCATGTGCTTTAAACACAAGGTAGTCCCCATTCAATTGAAGAACTAATTCTCCTCTGTTGACATCTATCACAGCTCCTACTGTGGCTAGGAAAGGTCTTCCTAGGATGATGCATTCATCATCTTCCTTCCTAGTGTCTAGGATTATGAAATCAGCAGGGATGTAAAGGCCTTCAACCTTTACTAGTACGTCCCCTACTATTCCATAAGCTTGTCTCAATGATTTATCTGCCAATTGTAATGAGAACAAGGCAGGTTGTACCTCAATGATTCCCAGCTTCTCCATTACAGAGAGTGGCATAAGGTTTATCCCTGATCCTAGGTCACATAGAGCTTTTTCAAAGCTCATGGTGCCAATGGTACAAGGTATTAAGAACTTGCCAGGATCTTGTTTCTTGTGAGGTAGAGTTTTCTGAATCCAAGTATCTAGTTCACTAATGAGCAAGGGAGGTTCATTTTCCCAAGTCTCATTATCAAACAGCTTGGCATTCAGCTTCATGATAGCTCCTAAATATTGAGCAACTTGCTCTCCAGTCACATCTTCATCCTCTTCGGAGGAAGAATAGTCTTCAGAGCTTATGAATGGCAGAAGGAGATTTAATGGAATCTCTATGGTCTCTGATGAGCGGATAATTTGTATGCTTTTTGGCATTGTTTTTAGTGTGTTTTTAGTATGATCTAGTTAGTTTTTAGTATATTTTTATTAGTTTTTAGTTAAAATTCACTTTTCTGGACTTTACTATGAGTTTGTGTGTTTTTCTGTGATTTCAGGTAAATTCTGACTGAAATTGAGGGATTTGAGCAAAACTCTGAAGAAGGCTGACAAAAGGACTGCTGATGCTGTTGGATTCTGACCTCCCTGCACTCGAAATGGATTTTCTGGAGCTACAGAACT
>NW_026264200.1:8862-10231 GCF_000817695.3 Arachis duranensis
ACCACTCAAAGTTTCATGACTGAAACAAGGTCCTCCATCAGAAATTTGGAAGGACAAGTGGGTCAGCTGAGCAAGAAAATTACTGAACTCCCTCCTAGTACTCTTCCAAGCAATACAGAAGAAAATCCAAAAGGAGAGTGCAAAGCCATCAACATGGCCGAATTTGGAGAGGAGGAAGAGGCAGTGAACGCCACTAAGGAAGACCTCACTGGACGTCCACTGGCCTCCAATGAGTTCCCCAATGAGGAACCATGGGAATCTGAGGCTCAAACTGAGACCATAGAGATTCCATTGGACTTACTTCTGCCATTCATGAGCTCTGATGAGTATTCTTCCTCTGAAGAGGACGAGTATGTCACTGAAGAGCAAGTTACTAAATACCTTGGAGCAATCATGAAGCTGAATGACAAGTTATTTGGAAATGAGACTTGGGAGGATGAACCTCCTTTGCTCACCAAAGAACTAGATGACTTATCTAGGCAGAAATTACCTCAAAAGAGACAAGATCCTGGGAAGTTCTCAATACCTTGTACCATAGGCACCATGACCTTCAAGAAGGCCTTGTGTGACTTAGGGTCAAGTGTAAACCTAATGCCTCTCTCTGCAATGGAGAAGTTAGGGATCTCTGAGATACAAGCTGCAAAAATCTCACTAGAGATGGCAGACAACTCAAGAAAACAAGCCCATGGACTTATAGAGGATGTTCTGGTTAAGGTTGAAGACCATTACATCCCTACTGATTTCATAGTCCTAGAGACTGGGAAGTGCATGGATGAATCCATCATCCTTGGCAGACCCTTCCTAGCCACTGCAAGGGCTGTGATTGATGTTGATAGAGGAGAGATGATCATTCAAGTGAATGAAGAATCCTTGGTGTTTAAAGCTCAAGGATATCCCTCTATCACCATGGAGAGGAAGCATGAAGAGCTTCCCTCAAAACAGAGCAAAACAGAGTCCCCACAGTCAAACTCTAAGTTTGGTGTTGGGAGGCCACAACCAAACTCTAAGTTTGGTGTTGGGAGGTTCCAACATAGCTCTGAGCATTTCTGAGGCTCCATGAGAGCCCTCTGTCAAGCTAATGACATTAAAGAAGCGCTTGTTAGGAGGCAACCCAATGTTTTATAATTAACTATTTTCTTTTGTTAATTTATGTTTTTTGTAGGTTGATGATCATGAGAAGTCACAAAATTAATGAAAAAAGCAAAAACAGAATGAAAAACAGGAAGAAAAATAGCACACCCTGGAGGACGCACCCACTGGCGTTCAAACGCCAGTGAGGTTAGCTGTTGGGCGTTTAACGCCCAGTCTGGCACCATTCTGGGCGTTTAACGCCAGAAAGGGGCACCAGACTGGCGTTAAACGCCAGAAA
>NW_026264200.1:11548-12037 GCF_000817695.3 Arachis duranensis
AGGGAGACATCCCTATTGATGAGGACAAGCCCATCACCAAGAAGAGGATGGAGCACACAAGAGACCCCACTCATCATGAGATCCCTGAGATGCCTCAAGGGATGCACTTTCCTCCACAAAATTATTGGGAGCAACTAAACACCTCTCTAGGAGAATTAAGTTCCAACATGGGACAACTAAGGGTGGAGCACCAAGAACACTCCATCATCCTCCATGAAATTAGAGAAGACCAAAGAATCATGAGGGAGGAGCAACAAAGACAAGGAAGAGACATTGAGGAGCTCAAGCACTCCATAGGATCTTCAAGAGGAAGGAAGAGCCGCCATCACTAAGGTGGACCCGTTCCTTGATTTCCTTGATTCTTTATTCTTCTGTTTTTCGAATTTTAGTGCTTATGTTTATCTATGTTTGTGTCTTGTGATCATTAGTGTCTTAGTGTCTATGCCTTAAAGTTATGAATGTCCTATGAATCCATCACCTTTCTTAAAT
>NW_026264200.1:12229-12604 GCF_000817695.3 Arachis duranensis
TTGAAAGAATGATGAAAAAGGAGACATGTTACTGAGGATCTGAAAAATCATTAAAATGATTCTTGAAGCAAGAAAAAGCAATGAAAAAAAAAAGAAAGAGAGAGAAAGAGAAAAGAAAGAAAAAGAAAGAAATAAAGTTGTGATCCAAGGCAATAAGAGTGTGCTTAAGAACCCTGGACACCTCTAGTTGGGGACTTTAGCAAAGCTGAGTCACAATCTGAAAAGGTTCACCCAATTATGTGTCTGTGGCATGTATGTATCCGGTGGTAATACTGGAAGACAGAGTGCTTTGGACCACGGCCAAGACTCAAAAAGTAGCTATGTTCAAGAATCATCATACCTTACTAGGAGAATCATTAACACTATCTGGATTCT
>NW_026264201.1:0-9206 GCF_000817695.3 Arachis duranensis
CAACTTCCAATTATTAATTAATCTTGAGAGTACTTCAACAAGAATAGGGCTTCCAACTAATCTACTCCCAGTCAAGGTTTTTATTTAAGATTAATTAAATTCTCTAATTTAATTTCCTGTTATCAACTCAACCATTTTTGAAAACATCTGATTGATAAAATAGCACATTTCTCTACAACTCGTTGGGAGACGACCTGGGATTCATACTCCCAGTATTTTAATTTCAATATTGTGACAACCCTTTTAAATTGATAAGCGGATTTTCGGCTGGCTAAGGACTGTACTTGCAACATATTTCTATTAATAAATTCTTAACTCGCCAATTTCCGCCACGTCAATGAGCTTTTGTCCATGGTTGACCTCACCTTTTCCATGGTTACTTCTTCTGTACTTGAGACTTTGTGATTTTCTTCTTGGTTCATAGGTGTAGCACAAATGTAGGAAGATGCTTTTTGAAGAGCTTTGACCGAATGCAACTAATTACTCGATTGTAGCCTTTTCTTCTTCATTTTGGCAACAAGTTTTTTGTCCTTCAATGCTCCATAGCCTCTGCACTTTCCTTTTCTTTCATTCTTTCTTGTTGAGTGAGTGACGTGACTGAAGTGAAGAGAGAGGAGAGAGAAAAGAGAAGACTTTTGGCTTTCAGTGGAAGTTTCAATGAAATTAATTGAAATCAATTTGGCGTTCAAGTAACTAAGAGTGGGAGTAACCGTATGAGGCTTGTGGTCTTTTGGATTCATTTCTTAAGTTCCTCATATTTGCTTCATGAGCTTGTGATTGGGCTTGGCTAAATTTTGATGTATCACAGTGTATAGATTATTTGGGCCATGTTTCCAAAATATTTTTCTTTATGCAAGCATAACATAATCATATAAACAATTAATAATTCTTTAATAATACTTGTTCATCATTTTAATCAAATATTAGTTTTCCAAACCCGATAATTTTTTCATCAAACATTATTAAAATGGATTGAGAAAAGTTAGGAGAGGAAACTTCTCTTTGATAATGCTCTCCCTTCCTTTTGATCACCATGCTCCCCCTTATGTGTATTTTTGATTAACCTGATTGGAAGTATATTCATAGAAGTAATGCCTATATTCAAGCAAGACATGTGTTCCTTTGATAAGGCAATAAGTGACCCAAATTGAAAATTTTCAAGAATTGTGGATCCTTTAAACAGAGCAAAAATTTAACAATCAAATGCTTCATAAAGCCAAACATGTTATCCCTTATAAATACAACAACACAGAATATTCCAAATATATATCCAAAAATTGATCCTAAAACCAAATTAGTAAACCAAAATAGAGCATGAAAAATTCATAAAACAATCAGCCCCATATTCTTACTCAAATCTAATGCTCTAATCAAGAGGCATAAGAGACAAATTAGAACAAAATATTTCATCCAAACAAATAGAACTGAAACAGAGCTCAAAACGAATCAGATCTATAATAGAGCTTGAAATACAGTATGAAATTCTATTTATGTTTCAATTCATTCTTATACTTTTTCTCCCCCTTTTGACATCAAGGAGGGAAACCTACAAGCACAAACAACAAATAGCACAGCCAAAGTAGCAAAACATGCATACTAAAGAGAGTGTATCATAGTTAAAGTTATTACAATCATCCAAGAGAAAATAAAGTTTAAGATAAACTAGATAAAGTATCAGAGTTCCAATTTCAGAGGCAGCAAAATAGAAATCATTCAGAGGCAGCAGAGAGAAAAACTAGGCATCAGATTCTTCGTCCTTAGTATCTAAGTCATCTTCATCTCTGTCGAACATAGCCTGGTCCTCATCAAGTGAGTCAAGATGTTTCAAAAATACCTCGATCTTGTCATGAGACTTCATCAAGGATTATTTAAAGCAATCTTTTGTTGTTCCTTACTTGATTGGACCATCTATTTGATTATAAAGATAAATTATTGAAGAATGTCTTTCACTATCTCAGTGATCAAGTATTTATGAGAATCTGAGATGCCAGCAACAGAGGGAAAGGGGAGGCTTTCACCCTCACTCTCATACAAAGTCGAAGCCTTAGTGCCCTTAAAACCTTTGCCTTTAGCCTGTTTGGGTACACTACCACCTTTGATAATAGACACCTTGTTTTCAACAGACTCATTGCTCAAATCAGCATTAAAATATTCAAACCAACAAGTTTAAAAATATTCCATAAGGAATATAGCTCTTTTTATCGCTTTTGACACAGTCTCACATGTGATGAATCATAAGATATGCAAAAAAATAGGAATAAAGTTCAAGATAGCATAAAGCACAAGAATGTCACACACTGTTACCCTTTGATATGATCCGCTTTGAGGCATTATTATGTGAGTTATGATGCAAAGTAGCAGAGCCTTAATAGGACCTAGGGCCTTGTATGTAGGAGTTGTACCATCCATGGAAGAGAAAATTTCACAGATTCGGGCCAGGACTTCTTGGTGAGAGATGCCGACTTGGTTATCCCATTTACCCGACATATAAACATTTACCCCAGTGTCTTGATACCCAAGGGCTTCACCAATGGTGACAACATTCAAAATAAACTGAGTATTTTTAACAAAAGAGTGAAATTTCCCTTCATGAAAAAGCAAATTTGCATAAAACTCATGCACAAGATTCAGATAGATAGGCTTTCTAATATTGAAGATGTTGGTCCATTTCAGATCATGAAAATCATTTTTAAAATCAATTCCCTTTTCAGACAGAGCATCAAGATCAACAACAAAAGAAGAATAGAGAGTGGGATTTGAAAAAACTTGCTTATGAAACTCATAGTTGGTGCAAGTGGCAAAGCGATAAGGATCAAAATGAGAGTGTGATGGTTTACCATACTTTTGTTTAAACTCAAGAGAGTCAAGGTGTGGAGGCTCTCTAGTATCATGAATTATGGTCCTTCTTGGGCTTTTGGAGGGATGTGCAGAGCAACAGGAAGGATGAGGAGTAGAGCGACGAGGAGGTGAAGGTGGATGGTCTTCTTCTTCATGCTGGTGGCTTTTCCCTTTCCATTTTTTCCTCGAGATGATTCAGCTCCATTAGTGGAAGAGAGACCTTTGGGATAAACTATTTTTTTAGCCATGGACTCGTTCGGTTGGGAAGAGTGAGACGAAGAAGAGTAGGAGTGAATGTGAATGTGTGTGAGATTGGGGTTGTTTGGATTTAGGAGAATTTCGAGAAGGAATGAATGCACCAATGCTCCTTCTTGCTGCTATTTTCTTTCTCATTTTAAATGATGGAAAGAAGGTTGAAGGAAGAGAAAACGTCAAAGAGAGTTAGTAGAGAAGAGAGAAGTTATGAAACCGTCATTAATGCTTAGTGAAAAACTTCTCTTTTAAAGCAAAAACTTTAATAAAAATGGTTTTTAAAAAAATTTTAAAATTTAAAAAAATGGAATATGAAATGACAAGACAAGAAGGATGATTAAAGTTGCTGATTGACTTTACTGGAAATGGAATGAAAACGAAGGACTTGAAAAAAATAAAACCAAAAATTTATTAAAGTTTTTTTTATGGTTTTAATAATAAGCCCATATCATGTGAACAAGGTTTGTCTTACATAAGCCTAGAGGTGGTGACAACAAGCTGGGCTGTAATGCACAGATTTCCAAAATCTCAATCTTGAAATTTTCTGGGCTTTGTTCAAGCTCCTTTAGAAAAGTTCATCATGTGTCCAGTTTTTTCTCCTTGGTACCCGCGAGACAAAACAACACAAAGACTAGTAAAACATCATTAATCAACAGAATTAATGTCAATTATTTCTAGTGCAGTTCTCAGCTTGCAAAATTTTTCTTCACACAGCGACTTAGTAAAAATGTTTGCCAATTTCTCTTTAAATTTTATAAATTGAATCTCAATAGTTTCCTTTTGCACATGTTCCCTAATAAAATGATATCTCACTTTAATGTGCTTGGTTCTTGAGTGAAACACATGATTTTTTTGTAATAGTTATTGCGCTCATATTATAACAAAGTAAGAAAATACTATCAATTTTCAGTTTGTAATCTGCAAGTTGAGTTTTTAGCCAAATTAGTTATGAACAACAAATGGATGCTGAAATGTATTCGGTCTCATCTGTGGATAGAGCAACAATGGCTTGCTTTTTGCTTGACCAAACATTCAGGAACTTTTCAAGAAAGCATGACATTCCCGAAGTACTTCTTCTATCCACACGATCCCCCGCATAATCTGCATCACAATAACCTACTGTACAAATTCATTAGTTCTAGGATTCCATAAACCAAGGTGAGATGTGCCTTTTACATATCTAATAATTCTTTTAACGGCTGAAACATGTGATTCCTTTGGGTGAGATTGAAATCTAGAGCATTGATAAACCACTATTTCATGGTTTATCTTGTACGCAATTGAGTGATTTTTATGAAGCCTTTGCACAGTTATTCATACTATTTGCATGGTTTTACAATTCCTTCCCAGAATTTGGTCTATGATTGAAAACTTGCTTCTTTGGTCTTAATTTCGCTATGTTTAATCCTTTATTATTACCATTCGATGCCGTGATATGTGTGTTAAGTGATTTCAGAGATTACAGGATAGGAATGGCTTAGAAGATGGAAAGGAAGCATGCAAAAGTGGAAGGAATACAAAAAACTGAAGAAACTGCTAAAGTTGTCTAGCTTGACCTCCTGGTACTAAATCAACCATAATTTGAGCTACAGAGGTCTAAATGATGCAGTTTCAGTTGCGATGGAAAGCTAACACTCGGAGCTTCGCAATAATATATAATTTTCCATATTTGACCTGGCGTTTAAGGATGCGCACGCGCAAAGCACGCGCACATGCACATTGGCTAAAAGCCCATCGGCGAGTACGCGCACATGAGCCGCGACCAGTACGTGACAGATTTCATCCCCAGCAATTTTAGGGCTATTTTTGACCCAGTTTTCGGCCCAGAAAATACAGATTAGAGGCTGGAAGTGGAGGAGAATCAGATCATACATTCATACATAATTTTAGGATTAGATGTAGTTTTTAGAGAGAGAGGTTCTCTCCTCTCTCTTAGGATTAGGATTTATCTTAGGATTTAGGATTTCTTTTAGTCGTTAGGATTGTTCCTTCATACCAGGTTCAATAATCCATGTTTCTCTTCTACTTTTATTTACTCTGATGCTTTTATGTGTATTTGATTTATGTTGCCCAATTGGCTTATGAACCATTCATGTTAGGATTTTCTTAGTTAATATTATTTGAGGTATTTCAGACTCATGATTGTTTTGCTCTATTTATGATTTCTTCTCCCTTTTGGCTTTGGTTAATTAATTGGTAATACTTGAGTTATCAAACTTAGCAATAGTTGAAATTGGCAATTGCTAATTAATTTGGATCGCTCTAAAAGTTGACTGAAACTCGAGGATCAATTTAATTAGTCTACTTGACTTTCCTTTATTTAATAAGGGATAATTAAGTGGGATTAAAACCCAATTCTCAGCACACCTGATAAGGATAACTAGGATAGAAATTCAAATTTTCATACCTTGCAAAGAGTTTTTATAATTATTAATTTATTTTTTCTGTCATTTAAATTACTTGTTCCTTATTTCAAAAACCCAAAATATTGTTTTCCATAACCAATAATAAATCATACTGCCCTGCAATTCCTTGAGAAGACGACCCAAGGTTTGAATACTTCAGTTTATAAATTTATTGGATTTTATTACTTGTGACAACCAAAACTTTTGCACGAAAAGATTTTTTGTTGGTTTAGATGCTATACTTACAACGCGATTATATTTGTGGATTTCTTTACCGATAGAAAATCTGTTCTTCAAAATGGCGCCGTTGCCAGGGAATTGCAAACGTGTGCCTTATTATTGGTTATTGTAAATATTTTTCTTTTACTTGTTTATTTGTTTTTGTTTTCCCTTGTTGTTTCTATTAGCTACTATGAGTTCTCACCCCTCTCGCTTTGAGTTAGAAGGATGGAAGCTATAACAGGAACATGCATCAAGGTCAAGGCAATCAAAGATGGATGGAGCCAAGAGGATCTGATGAACCCTTTAGGCAACAACACCCTCCAAGATGCTATGGACCACGACCCTTCCAGAATGCATGTCAAGGCAATAGATATAGTGGACCCCCCGTGGCTACCAATAAGCCCCATCATATGCCTATGAACCACCTTCTCAACGCAGCTATGAACCACCACACTCACAAGCCCGTTTTCACCATTCACCACCGTATGACCCTTATCCACCCTAATTCTAATCCCATTACTGCCAAGAACCACCACTTCTCTATGTACCATGTCCATATCCATCACATCAAGAATCAAGGGAGCGTTTCAAGGAAACAGTGGAAAGACTTAATGCAACCTTCGCCAACTGGACCAAGCAATAAATCGATTACCTTCCCAACATTCAGACATTCAAGGAACCCCCATGGCTTCATGTGGAAAATCTCATGAAGAACGAAGCATGAAGGAGATCCTAGAAACTCCGGTGGACAGTAAGGAGCATGAATTTGTACTGGAACAATTGGAGGAAGCACAAATTATCCAAGAGGAAGCGGAATTGGTTGAAGACTTAGGAGATGCTGAACCCCCATGGAAATCCAGAGTTGTGGAAAATTCCGTCAAGGGCGTTATAATTGATGCTAAGGAGGATAATGCACAACCCCCAAAGCAGCTACCTTATGAAGAACTGGACGGAACAACCCAAGACGCAAGTTTCCTTGATAATGATAACCACGAGTCAAGTTCTCCTAATAATGAACTTGCATCCACAAGTGAATTCTTTGAGACAGAAGAATCTTCCCTGAGTGAATACGAAGATGATGCTAAGGTAGATTTTTCTCAACCCCCAACTTATGACTCGAGTGATGATGAGGAAGAAATCGAGGACTTTGATCAAGACATGGTTGAAATTGGAGAAGTTTGCAAAGAAGTGGAGGAATTCACAGAAGACTACAAGGGAGTAGAGCTTGCAAAACCACTGGAAACACCTATCCCAAGGCCATTACCGCCCAATACAAACTTCAAGTGGGTAAAATCCTTAGCTTTTCTCTTTACTTTTCCACTTGAATATGGTTTACTTGAAACAGATGCCAGCTTAGAGCTATTTACGGCTTTAAGAGTAAAAGGGAATTGACTCGCACTCAAAGCTGGTATGCAAGATTCAATAAGGTTCCACGCTTCAATCTGAAGTGCCAGGATTGGTATCAAGTTTAATTGAATAGGTCTCGGAAGCTGTTTGGTCACTACAGTGAAAATTCAAATTACTTACCACCCGGCTGGAAAAATGCAGATCAAGACAAAGACGGGTGTAAAAGTAGAGTTTGGGATCTTGGAGTCTGTTCTGACATTCAACACACTGGAAGCCTAAGAACCTGCTTGAAACTGCTCAAGGGCTTTACGTGCCTTGTTTGGGACCCCGGAGGCTGTTGGCATTCCAAACATTAGTGGAAAATTTTTGGATGAATACAAGCACAAGCCACAATAACAGGAAGCTCATCAGAATGTCCAACTTAAGGACTTTAACTAAAAGTGCTAGATGGGAGATCTTTTTTCAGTTTTAATTTTAGTCTGTTTTTGAGTTTTGATTGGACCTGGAATGCATAACATATAAGGGGGAGATGGACGCGCCAGCGCCCTGTGCGCGGACGCGTCCCTTGCGCATGCGAAGTTGGTGAGTTTGAACAGAGAGTCTGGTGCACGAAATTGCAATCACACTTTTGTAATCCCGCACAACTAACCAGCAAGTGCATTGGGCCGTCCAAGTAATACCTTACGTGAGTAAGGGTCGATCCCACGGAGATTGTCGGCTTGAAGCAAGCTATGGTTATCTTGTAACTCTTAGTCAGGATATCAATAATTATCAGGTTTGATTGTGAAAAGCAAAAGAACATGAAATAAGTACTTGTTTTGCAGTAATGGAGAAAAGGTTGAGGTTTTGGAGATGCTCTATCTTCTGAACCTCTGCTTTCCTACTGTCTTCTTCTTCAAGCACGCAAGGCTCCTTCCATGGCAAGCTGTATGTAGGGTTTCACCGTTGTCAATGGCTACCTCCCATCCTCTCAGTGAAAATATTCAACGCGCTCTGTCACAGCACGGCTAATCATCTGTCGGTTCTCAATTGAGTTGGAATAGAATCCAGTGAATCCAATGAGAAACATGTAATGTGTCATGAGGTGTAGATACAATGTCAAAAGATCCTATTAATAGTGAACTAGTAACCTAGGGTATACAGAAATGAGTAAATGACGTAAAAATCCACTTCTGGGTCCACTTAGTGTGTGCTTGGGCTGAGCATTGAAGCTTTCATGTGTAGAGACTTCTTCTGGAGTTAAACGCCAGCTTTTATGCTAGTTTGGGCGTTTAACTCCAATTTTTATGCCAGTTCCGGCGATAAACGCTGGGAATTCTGAAGCTGATTTGCAACGCCGGTTTGGGCCATCAACTCTTGAGCAAAGTATGGACTATTATACATTTCTGGAAAGCCCAGGATGTCTACTTTCCAACGCCGTTAAGAACGCGCAAATTGGGTTTCTGTAGCTCCAGAAAATCCACTTTGAGTGTAGGGAGGTCAGAATCCAACAGCATCTGCAGTCCTTTTCAGCCTCTGAATCAGATTTTTGCTCAGGACCCTCAATTTCAGCCAGAAAATATCTGAAATCACAGAAAAACACACAAACTCATAGTAATGCCCAGAAAAGTGAATTTTAACTAAAAACTAATAAAAATGTAATAAAAACTAACTAAAACATACTAAAAACATACTAAAAACAATGCCAAAAAGCGTATAAATTATCCGCTCATGAGCATGCATCTCTGAAAGGTTGCATGAGCATTACACAGACCAAAAGGCATCCTCCTATAAGCAAACACGCCAGAAGGGCAAGTAAATGCTGTTTTCTCTTGGTCTTGAGGATCTACTGCAATTTGATTGTAACCTGAATAGCCATCCAAAAAGCAGTAATAATCATGACCAGCTAGTCTTTCTAGCATTTGGTCTATGAATGGTAAAGGAAAATGATCCTTTCTGGTGACTGTATTGAGCCTTCTGTAGTCAATACACATACGCCACCCTGTGACTGTTCTTGTAGGAACCAGTTCATTTTTTTCATTATGAACTACTGTCATGCCTCCCTTTTTGGGGACAACTTGGACAGGGCTCACCCAGGGGCTATCAGAAATAGGATAAATAATCCCAGCCTCTAGTAATTTAGTGACCTCTTTCTGCACCACC
>NW_026264201.1:9716-10641 GCF_000817695.3 Arachis duranensis
TTCCTGGATCTTGAAGCTTTTCTGGTAAGCTTTTCAGAATGACTACACTGCATTCTTCAGTGAGAAACACTTTTTCAGTTTCTCTCCAATCCTTCTTATGGCTTAAGATCTCTTTCATGAACTTAGCATAAGAAGGTATTTGCTCAAGTGTCTCTGCAAACAGAATCTTTATTTCAAGAGTCCTTAGATAGTCTGCAAAGCGGGCAAATTGCTTATCCTGTTCCGCTTGGCGGAGTTTCTGAGGATAAGGCATCTTGGCTTTATATTCTTCAACCTTAGTTGCTACAGGTTTATTCCTTACAGAGGTGGTTGGAGAAGCCTTTTTAGAGGGGTTACTATCAGTACTCTCAGGTGTCTGATCCCTCATTGGCGTTTGAACGCCAGGATTGGGTGAGGAATGGGCGTTTAACACCAAGTTTTCCCCCTTTTCTGGCTTTTGAACGCCAGAACTGGGCAGGGAATGGGCGTTTAACGCCAGCTTTTCCCCCCTTTCTGGCGTTTGAACGCCAAGAGTATTCCTCTCTGGGCTCTTACTGTCCCCAGAGGGATTTTGGACAGTGGTTTCGTTATCCTCTGTCAATTGTTCCTTTATTGGCTTTTTGCTACTTTGAGCAGTGTTATTCAATGTCTTCCCACTCCTCAGTTGAACTGCTTGGCATTCTTCTGTTATCTGTTTAGATAACTGCAGTTTTGCCTGATTCAACTGTGATTCTATGTTCTTGTTAGCAATTTTAGTTTCTTGGAGCATCTCTTTAAATTCTGCTAACTGTTTTGTCATCAGGTGTAATTGTTGATTAAGCTCAACCATCTGTTCTTGAGGATTAGGATTAGTGGCTGCTGTCATAACTTCTTCTTTTGTAGAGGACTCATTGCTAGAGTACAAATGTTGATTTCTAGCAACAGTATCTATAAGCTCTTGAGCCTC
>NW_026264201.1:12136-12589 GCF_000817695.3 Arachis duranensis
ACTGGGTCGTCCAAGTAATACCTTACGTGAGTAAGGGTCGATCCCACGGAGATTGTCGCCTTGAAGCAAGCTATGGTTATCTTGTAACTCTTAGTCAGGATATCAATAATTATCAGGTCTGATTGTGAAAAGCAAAAGAACATGAAATAAGTACTTGTTTTGCAGTAATAGGGAAAAGGTTGAGGTTTTGGAGATGCTCTATCTTCTGAACCTCTGCTTTCCTACTGTCTTCTTCTTCAAGCACGCAAGGCTCCTTCCATGGCAAGCTGTATGTAGGGTTTCACTGTTGTCAATGGCTACCTCCCATCCTCTCAGTGAAAATGTTCAACGCGCTCTGTCACAGCACGACTAATCATCTGTCGGTTCTCAATTGGGTTGGAATAGAATCCAGTGATTCTTTTGCGTCTATCACTAACGCCCAGCCCTCAGGAGTTTGAAGCTCGTCACAGTCAT
>NW_026264202.1:0-873 GCF_000817695.3 Arachis duranensis
CTACACATGGAAGCTTCAATGCTCAGCCCAAGCACACACCAAGTGGGCCCGGAAGTGGATTTTTACGTCATTAACTCATTTCTGTAAACCCTAGGCTACTAGTTCTCTATAAATAGGACCTTTTGCTATTGTATTTGAACAATCTTCATGGGATTGACCCTTACTCGCGTAAGGTTTATTACTTGGACGACCCAGTGCACTTGCTGGTTAGTTGTGCGAAGTTGTGATAAAGTGTGGAGATTGCAATTGAGCGTACCATGTTGATGGCGCCATTGATGATCACAATTTTGTGCACCAAGTTTTTGTCGCCGTTGCCGGGGATTGTTTGAGTTTGGACAACTGATGGTTCATCTTGTTGCTTAGATTAGTGATGAGCGGATAATTTATACGCTTTTTGGCATTGTTTTTATATAGTTTTTAGTAAGTTTGAGCTACTTTTAGGGATGTTTTCATTAGTTTTTATGTTAAATTCACATTTCTGGACTTTACTATGAGTTTGTGTGTTTTTCTGTGATTTCAGGTAAATTCTGGCTGAAATTGAGGGACTTGAGCAAAACTCTGAAGAAGGCTGACAAAAGGACTGCTGATGCTGTTGGAATCTGACCTCCCTGCACTCGAAATGGATTTTCTGAAGCTACAGAACTCCAAATGGCGCGCTCTCAACGGCGTTGGAAAATATACATCTAGAGCTTTCCAGCAATATATAATAGTCCATACTTTATTCGGAGATTGACGACGTAACTTGGCGTTGAACGCCAAGTTCATGCTGCTGTCTGGAGTTAAACGCCAGAAAAACGTCATGATCAGGAGTTGAACGCCCAAAACACGTTATGACTTGGAGTTCAACTCCAAGAAAAGCCTCAGCTCGTGGAT
>NW_026264202.1:9570-12585 GCF_000817695.3 Arachis duranensis
CGTAAGGTTTATTACTTGGACGACCCAGTACACTTGCTGGTTAGTTGAACGGAGTTGTGTCCACTCGTGCCAATTTCAAATTCCATAAAAGTACAACTTAAAGAATAGTGATCACAATTTCGTCCACCAATTAGGTAATTTTATTTTATGTTTAAGCTTTTTACTTTTCAAAAATTTTTCAAAAATACAAAAAAACATTTCTATTTTGTTCTTCAGAGTTTTTAAGAATGGATTCTAGAGTTTCATGATGATTTGTTGAAGTATGGCTGGCTGTGAAGCCATGTCTAATCTTTTGGACCGAGGTTTCAACTTATCATCACAAGAGCTTGTTGATTTCTATCAATTTTGCTGTTGTGAGCAATGATCTGCTAAAGCTGGTTGGCCATTGGCCATGTCTAGTGTTTTGGACCGGAGCTTTCACTGAAAGCTTGGCTGGTTGTAAAGCCATGTCTAATTCCTGGACCGGAGTCTTAGACTAGCATTGCAATGATTCCTGGAATTCTCATTAAGAATTTTGAACCCTTGTTTTTCTTTTCCACTCAATTTTCGAAAAAGCACAAAAAAATTTATAAAATCTTAAAATAAAAAATATTTTTATGTTTCTTGTTTGAGTATAGTGTCTAATTTTAAGTTTGGTGTCAATTGCATGTCTTTATTCTTCTAATTTTCGAAAATTACATGCATTATGTTCTTCATTGATCTTCAAGTTGTTCTTGATGATTTCCTTGCTCTGAACTTTAAATTCTCTTGTCTTGAGTGTTTTGTTGTTTCTCATACGCATTCTCAATTTGTTAGTGTCAATAGTATATAAACTTCTAAGTTTGGTGTCTTGCATGCATTGTTTATTTGATCTTAGTGGCATTTTGATTATTCCTCATCATTAAAAATTCAAATTTTTTTTTTAATTTGTGTCCTTTCAAGTCAATAATACAGAGAATTGAAGATTCAGAACATGCAACAGAAGAATTACACAGAAAAAGCTGGGCGTTCAAAACGCCCAGTGAAGAAGGAAAACTGGCGTTTAAACGCCAGCCAGGGTACCTGGCTGGGCGTTTAACGCCCAAAAGGGTAGCATTTTGGGCGTTAAACGCCAGAATGGATACCATTCTGGGCATTTAACGCCAGGATGTTACAAGAGGGAATATTTTGTTTTTAATTCAAATTTTTTTTCAAGTTTTCATAATTTTTCAAAATCAAATCTTTTTCAAACCATATCTTTTCAATCATATCTTTTCAAAATCAATTTCTTTCCATCCTCAAAAATACTTGGCTACAATTAATGATTTGATTCAACATTTCAAGTATGTTGCCTTTTCTGTTAAGAAAGGTTTAATGTTTGAATCATATCCTTTAAATTTCTTGTTAGCCAAGTCATTAATTTTAAAAATCAAATCTTTTTGAATTGTTTCTCAATCATATCTTTTCAATCATATCTTTTTAAAACCATAACTCTTCAATCATATCTTCTTAATCACAACTTTTTCCAAATAATTTTCAATCTTTTTGATTTCTAATTTCAAAATCTTTTTCAAAAATTACTTTATTTCTTTCCCAACTTTAATTTTCGAAAATCATTCTTCAATTTTTCAAAAATTTCTTCAAAATATTTTCATTTATTTTCGAAAATTCTTCCCCTCTTCTCACATCCTTCTATTTAAGGACTAACACTCCTCCACTATCAACAATTCGAACTCTATCTCTCTTGATAAGTTCGAATTCTTCTTCTTCTACCTCCTCCTTCTATTCTTCTTTTCCTCTGACATCTCAAGGAATCTCTATACTGTGACATAGAGGATTCCATATTTTCTTATTTTCTTCTCTTTCATATGAGCAGGAGCAAAGACGAAAGCATTCTTGTTGAGGCTGACCCTGAACTTGAAAGGACCTTGAAGCGAAAGCTAAGAGAAGCTAAAGCACTACTCTCTGTAGAGGACCTAACAGAAATCTTCAAACAAGAAGAAGACATGGCAGCCGAAAACAACAAAAATACCAACAATGCAAGGAAGGTGCTGGGTGATTTTACTATACCTACTCCCGACTTCTATGGGAGAAGCATCTCTATCCCTGCCATTGGAGCAAACAACTTTGAGCTTAAGCCTCAATTAGTTTCTCTAATGCAACAAAATTGCAAGTTCCATGGACTTCCATTGGAAGATCCTCATCAGCTTTTAGCTAAATTCTTGCAAATCTGTGACACTGTCAAGACCAATGGGGTTGATCCTGAGGTCTACAGACTTATGCTATTCCCTTTTGCTGTAAGAGACAGAGCTAGGATATGGTTGGACTCACAACCTAAAGAAAGCCTGAACTCTTCGGAAAAGCTAGTCAATGCCTTCTTGGCAAAGTTTTTTCCACCTCAAAAATTGAGTAAGCTTAGAGTGGAAGTCTAAACCATCAGACAGAAGGAAGGTGAATCCCTCTATGAAGCTTGGGAAAGATACAAACAATTGATCAGAAAGTGTTCTTCTGACATGCTTTCTGAATGGAGCATCATAGGTATCTTCTATGATGGTCTGTCTTAACTGTCCAAGATGTCATTGGACAGCTCTGCTGGAGGATCTCTTCATTTGAAGAAGACGCCTGCAGAAGCTCAAGAACTCATTGAAATGGTTGCAAATAACCAATTCATGTACACTTCTGAAAGGAATCCTGTGAACAATGGGACAAATCAGAAGAAAGGAGTTCTTGAGAATGATACTCTGAATGCCATACTGGCTCAGAACAAAATATTGACTCAGCAAATCAATATGATTTCTCAAAGTCTATCTGGAATGCAAGCTGCGCCAGGCAGTACTAAGGACGCTTCATCTGAAGAAGAAGCTTATGATCCTGAGAACCCATCAATGGAAGATGTGAATTACATGGGAGAACCCTATGGAAACACCTATAATCCTTCATGGAGAAATCATCCAAATCTCTCATAGAAGGACCAATAGAGACCTCAACAAGGTTTCAACAACAATAATGGTGGAAGAAACAGGTTTAGCAATGGCAAGCCTTTTCCATCATTTTCTC
>NW_026264203.1:0-1079 GCF_000817695.3 Arachis duranensis
ATTGTAAAAAATTAAAAAATTCCAAATATATCAAAAAAGAAAAAATTAAAAATTTTATATTTTTTAAATTAATTTATTCTTAATCTGTGAATAAGTGCAACAAAAAAAAGTCAACTATCTGGGTGTAGCATTATCCGGTGAATAAAAAAATAAATAGTTTTAGAAAACTAAATTTTTATTTTTGAATTTTTAAATTATATTATTAAATGTTTTTATTTAAATAATAAAAAATAATGTCCAGCAATATCTAATAAACAACAGATCTGTAAATTTATTATTTTTTTTATTTTTAAACATAAAAAATAATTTTTTTCTAATATTAAAAATTAAAAAACTCCAAAAATATTGGCAAAATAAAAATATTAAAATTTTAAATTTTTTAAATAAATTTATTCTTAATTTGTGAACAAGTGCAGCAAAAAAATCAACTTTCTGAGTGTAGCATTATCCGGTGAATAAAAAAATAAAAAATATTTTGAAAAAAATTAAAAATTTTAAAAAAATAATTTTTTTTTGAATTTTTAAATTATGTTATTAAATGTTTTTAATTTAAATAATAAAAAAATAATGTCCAGCAATATCTAATAAACAACAGATCTGTAAATTTATTATTTTTTATTTTTAAACATAAAAAATATTTTTTCTAATTCTAAAAGATTAAAAATTCCAAAAATATAGATGAAATAAAAAAAATTAAAATTTTAAATCTTTTAAATTAATTTATTCTTAATTTGTGAACAAGTGAAGCAAAAAAAAGTCAACTGTCCGGGTGTAGCATTAACCGGTGAAAAAAAATAAAAATTAAAAAAATAAAATTTTTTATTTTTGAATTTTTAAATTTTATTATTAAATGTATTTTATTTAAATAATAAAAATAAAATAATGAGCAATATCTAATAAACAACAAATTCGTAAATTTATTATTTTTTAATATTTAAACTAAAAAAAATATTTTTTTCTATTTGTAATAAAATAAAAAATTCCAAAACTATCCAAAAATTAAAAAATTAAAAAATTTAATTTTTTATATTAATTTATTCTTAATTTGTGAACAAGTGCAACAAAAAAAAAGTAAACTG
>NW_026264203.1:9031-12582 GCF_000817695.3 Arachis duranensis
TCTTAGTTTGTGTACAAGTGCAGCAAAAAAAGTCAACTGTCTTAGTGTAGCATTATCTGTGAATAAAAAAATAAAAAATATTTTCAAAAAAATTAAAATTTTAAAAAATTAAAATTTTTGAACTTTGAATTTTTAAATTATATTATTAAATATTTTATTTAAATAATTAAAATAAAATAAAGTCCAACAATATCTAATAAACAACAGATCTGTATATTTATTATTTTCTTATTTTGAAAAAAAAATATATTTTTTCTAATTGTAAAAAATTAAGAAATTCCAAAAATATCCCAAAAACAAAAAATTTAAATTTTAAATTTTTTAAATTAATTTATTCTTAATTCATGAACATGTGCAGCAAAAAAAGTAAATTGTCTGGGTGTAGCATTATCCGGTGAATGAAAAAATAAAAAATATTTTTAAAAAAATTAAAAATTTTGAAAAAACTAAATTTTTTACTTTTGAATTTTTAAATTATATTATGAAATGTTTTTTATTTAAATAATGAAAATAAAATAAAGTCCAGCAGTATCTAGTAAACAACAGATCTATAAATTTATTATTTTTTTAATTTTTAAACTAAAAAAAATTCTAATTGTAAAAAATTTAAAATTCCAAAAATATCCAAAAAACAAAAAATTAAAATTTTATAGTTTTTTAAATTAATTTATTCTTAATTTGTGAACAAGTGCATAAAAAAATCAACTGTCTGGGTGTAGCTTTATCCGGTGAATAAAAAAATAAAAAATATTTTTAAAAATAAATAGTTTTAGAAAACTAAATTTTTTATTTTTGAAATTTTTAAATTTTATTATTAAATTTTTTTTATTTAAATAATAACAAAAATAATGTCCAGCAATATCTAGTTAACAACATATCTATAAATTTATTATTTTTTAAATTTTTAAAATAAAAATATTGATGACGAGTCATCTTAGCCTAGTTTCACTAGTCTTTTTCTTTTGTTTTCAATTGATTTTATGCACTTTCTTGAGCTACAAGTAAGCCAATTGGGTAGAATTTCATGTTTCCTTTGATTCAATCAACCATGGATGAATTAATGCAATTACATGAGATTTTGTGCTATAATTTTCATATATTATGAAAGAATAACAAACTCATGATCTTGAGCATAGCTTTGATGTGTTTGGTTGATTGATGATAGGTGAAAAGAGCTTTGAAGAAGGTTGAAGAAAGAAGAAAGGGCAAGTGAAAAGAGCTTTGAAGAAGGTTAGAGAAAGAAGAAAGGGCAAGGAGCAAGAGAGAACAAAAAGCTTGAGCAAAAGCTTGCCTCAAACTTTAGCTCAAACTTTTGGAAGAGTTGAATTCACCATGGATAAGGAAAAAGCTTGCGCCAACGTTTGCCTCAAGCTTTTTGGCAAACGTTGGCGCCACACACCAACACCCTGGAGGCAAAAAGCTTGCGCCAACGTTTGCCTCAAGCTTTTTGGCAAACGTTGGCGCCACACACACACCCTGGAGGAGAAAAGCTTGCGCCAACGTTTGCCTCAAGCTTTTTGGCAAACGTTGGCGCCACACACCAACACCCTGGAGGCAAAAAGCTTGCGCCAACGTTTGCCTCAAGCTTTTTGGCAAACGTTGGTGCCACACACACACCTTGGAGGAGAAAAGCTTGCGCCAACGTTTGCCTCAAGCTTTTTGGCAAACGTTGGCGCCACACAACGCACACAAGGGGATCCACGTTTGGCTTAAAGTTTGACCTCAAACTTTAGCTCAAACGTGGATGACAGAAGGGGGCTTTAGCTGATATGAAAAGCTTGAGCCAAAGTTTGCCTCAAACTTTGACTCAAGCTTTTGTGATTCATGGCCCGGTTGACAATGGGTTTCTCTCCAACTCCAAGTGCAATCAACAGAGGCCTTTTTCAACCCAATTCAATCAAGAGCAAAAGCCCAATTCAAGGCTTGAAGATCAATTGAAGAGAGTGTATAAATAGCTTAGAATTTAAGTAGTTGAGGGAGCTTTCTTTTAGAATTTTTAATACACTTGCAGTAGAGAGCTCACTTTACATTTTTGAGTTGTTGTTCTCGGGGAAGGAGAATTGAATTCTCTTCCTCTTAGTTTTCGTGTTTTCAACTTCATCTACACTTGTCTTGAATCTTGGGTTGAAGAATTGAGGAAATTCTGTCTCAATCTCATCTTGAGATCTCTCTGTTTTCATTTACTACAACTTTTGGAAATTGAATTTCTGATTTACTCTTCTACTGCCTGATCTTTGAATTTCTTGTAATTGCTCTCTGAATTTGGATCTAGGAAGGCATTGAGATCTAGACTTGGTTATCTAGTCTCTTGGGTCTTGAGATCTATTGGTTTCTATTTTAATTTCCTTGTTTAATTACTACACAAAGCTCATTTTCCTTTTAATTTGAGATCTGGTTCAACTAACTCCATCATCTACTCTTCTGTTGGTTTCAATTTTACTTTTCTTTGTTTAATTTCTGCAATCCCACATCCCTGACCCATTTACAATTCAAGTCATTTACATTTCTTGCATTCTAAGATTCTACAATTTACATTTCTTGCTTTCTAAGTTTCTGCCATTTAATTTCTTGCACTTTAAGATTCAGCACTTTTACTTTCCTTGCACTTTTAATTTTCAGTCAATTACCCCTCTCCCTTTAATTTCATGCAATTTAACTTCTGTTAGATACAAATCACTCAAATCAAATCTTGTTCGCTTGATTAAATCAGCCACTAAACTAAAATTGCTCAATCCTTCAATCCCTGTGGGATCGACCTCACTCCCGTGAGTTATTATTACTTGATGCGACCCGGTACACTTGCCGGTTGGATTTGTGTGTTGGAAATTCGTTTTCCTCAAAAACACCATCAAATATTTTTTCTCATTGTAAAAAATTAAAAAATTCCACAAATATCCAAAAAAGAAAAAATTAAAATTTTATATTTTTAAAATTAATTTATTCTTAATTTGTGAACATGTGCACCAAAAAAAAGTCAACTGTGTGGGTGTAGCATTATTCGGTGAATAAAAAAATAAAAAATATTTTGAAAAAAGTTAAAAATTTAAAAAAATATAAATTTTTATTTTTGAATTTTTAAATTATATTATTAAATGTTTTTTATTTAAATAATAAAAAAATAATGTCCAGCAATATCAAATAAACAACAGATCTGTAAATTTATTATTTTTTTATTTTTAAACATAAAAAATATATTTTTTTCTAATTCTAAAAATTAAAAAATTCCAAAAATATAGACAAAATAAGAAAATAAAAATTTTAAATTTTTAAATTAATTTATTCTTATATTGTGAACAAGTGCAGCAAAAAAAAGTCAACTATTTTGGTGTAGCATTATCCGGTGAATAAAAAATAAAAATATTTTGAAAAAAATTAAAAATTTTAAAAAATAAAATGTTTTATTTTTGAATTTTTAAATTTTATTATTAAATGTTTTTTATTTAAATAATAAAAATACAATAAAGTCCAGTAATATCTAGTTAAAAATAGATCTATAAATTTATTATTTTTTTAATTTTAAAATAAAAAATATTTTTTCTAATTGTAAAAAA
>NW_026264204.1:0-2184 GCF_000817695.3 Arachis duranensis
CTTTTTGCTTTCTCTTTGTAAATTTTTGCATTCTCGAAAGCATTGAGTCTGAACTCCTCTAGCTCATTTAACTGGAGCAATAATTTTTCTCCAGCTAACTTGGCATCAAGGTTTAGGAATCTGGTTGCCCAATAGACCTTATGTTCCAGTTCCACTGGCAAGTGACAGGCTTTTCCATACATCAGCTGGTTTGGAGAAGTTCCTATTAGTGTCTTGAATGCTGTTCTGTATGCCCACTAAGCATCATCCAAGCTTCTTGCCCAATCTTTTCTACGGTTAATCACAGTCCATTCCAGGATTCTTTTTAGTTCTCTATTAGAGACTTCAGCTTGCCCATTTTTCTGTGGATGATATGGAGTAGCTACCCTGTGGCTAACTCCATATCGAACCAAAGCAGAGTAAAGCTGTTTATTGCAGAAATGAGTGCCCCCATCACTAATTAGTACTCTAGGGATACCAAATCTGCTGAAGATGTATTTCTGGAGGAATTTCAGCACTGTCTTAGTATCGTTAGTGGGTGTTGCAATAGCTTCCACCCATTTGGATACATAATTTACTACCACCAGAATATAAGTGTTTGAGTATGATGGTGGGAAAGGCCCCATGAAGTCAATACCCCATACATCAAACAACTCAATCTCCAAGATCCCTTGTTGAGGCATGGCATAACTATGAGGCAGATTGCCAGATCTTTGGAAACTGTCACAATTAAGTACAAATACTCGGGAGTCTTTATAGAGAGTAGGCCAGTAGAAGCCACATTGGCGGACTCTTGTGGTTGTTTGCTCACTTCCAAAATGTTCTCCATACTGTGATCCATGGTAGTGCTAGAGGATCTTCTGTGCTTCTTCTTTAGGCACACATCTACGGATTACTCCGTCTGCACATCTCTTGAAGAGATATGGTTCATCCCAGAGATAGTATTTTACATTCGTGATCAATTTCTTTGATTGTTGCCTACTGTACTTTTTGGGTATGAATCTCACTGCCTTATAGTTTGCAATGTCTGCGAACCATGGCACTTCCTGGATGACAAAGAGGTGCTCATCCAGAAAGTTTTCAGAGATCTCAGTGAGAGGGAGGGACGCCCCTTCTACTGGTTCTATTCGGGACATGTGATCTGCTACTTGGTTCTCTATCCCTTTTCTGTCTCTTATTTCTATATCAAACTCCTACAGAAGCAACACCCATCTGATGAGTATGGGTTTTGAATCCTGCTTTGTGAGTAGATATTTAAGAGCAGCATGGTCAGTGTACACAATCACTTTTGATCCTACTAAATAAGATCTGAACTTGTCAATGGCGTAAACCACTGCAAGTAACTCTTTTTCTATGGTTGTGTAGTTCTTCTGTGTGTCATTTAAAACACGATTGGCATAGTAAATGACGTGCAGAAGCTTGTCATGCCTTTGTCCCAACACTACACCAATGGCATGATTACTGACATCACACATCAGTTCAAATGGTAATGTCCAGTCTGGTGCAGAGATGACTGGTGTTGTGACCAGCTTAGCTTTCAGAGTCTCAAACGCCTGCAGACACCTCTTATCAAAGATAAATGCATGTCAGCAGCTAGCAGATTACTCAGAGGTTTGGCAATTTTTGAAAAATCTTTTATAAACCTCCTATAGAACCCTGCATGCCGCAGAAAGCTTCTGATTACCTTAACATTGGCAGGTGGTGGTAATTTTTCAATTACCTCCACCTTAGCTTGATCCACCTCTATTCCCTTGTTCGAAATTTTGTGCCCAAGGACAATTCCTTCAGTCACCATAAAGTGACATTTCTCCCAATTTAAAACCAGATTAGTCTCTTGGCATCTCTTTAGAACAAGTGCTAGATGGTCAAGACAGGAGTTGAATGAGTCTCCAAACACTGAAAAGTCATCCATGAAGACTTCTAGAAAATTTTCCACCATATCAGAGTAAGTAGAGAGCATGCATCTTTGAAAGGTTGCAGGTGCATTGCACTGACCAAATGGCATCCTTCTGTATGCAAATACTCCAGATGGGCATGTGAATGCTGTTTTCTCTTGATCCTGTGGATCTACTGCAATTTGATTATAACCTGAATATCCATCCAGGAAGCAGTAGTATTCATGACCTGCCAATCTTTCCAGCATCTGGTCTATGAATGGTAAAGGAAAATGATCCTTTCTGGTAGCTGTATTGAGCCTTCTGTAAT
>NW_026264204.1:8770-12580 GCF_000817695.3 Arachis duranensis
TACTCATTTATTTGGTCTCCTTGAGTTTAGCATGAGGACATGCTAATGTTTAAGTATGGGGAGGTTGATAAACCACTATTTTATAGTTTATATTGTATTTAATTGAGTGGTTTTATCAAGCTTTTCACCCACTTATTCATATGATTTGCATGATTTTACAATTCCTTCCTAGTTTAGTTCTATGATTGAAAACATGCTTCTTTGGTCTTAATTTAGCCAATCTTAATCTTCTCCTATTACCATTCGACGCCTTGATCTGTGTGTTAAGTGTTTCAGGCTTTATAGGGCATGAATGAGAGAGAGATTGGGAAGGAAGCTTGCAAAAATGGAAGGAACACAAGAAATTGAGGAGATGACCAGCGAGAAGTGACGCGTACGCGTCAGCGACGTGACCGCCCAGAAGAAAGGAATTCACAGTGACGCAGCCGCATGGCTCACGCGACCGCACGGATTGGAAAAGCACAAGTGACGCGGAAGTGTGGACGACGAGAACGCGTGGCAGGGAAAAACGCGAATGACGCGTCCGCATGGATGACGCGATCACGTGACGTGCGCGATCTGCAGAATTACAAAAGTCGCTGGCAGAGATTCTGGGCCGCATTTCAACCCAGTTTTTGGCCCAGAAACACAGATTAAAGTGAGGGAACTTGCAGAGACTCATGATGCTTTTCATAATTCATAATTTTAGTTTTAGACGTAGTTTTTAGAGAGAGAGGTTCTCTCCTCTCTCTTAGGATTAGGATTAGGATTAGGATTAGGATTTCATCTTCTTCAATCACAGGTTCAATATTCCTTTTATTTTCTCAATTTAGTTTATGAACTCTTTATGTTTGGATTGATTTTATTTTTAATATAATTTGAGGTATTTTCAGATCTATGATTTGTTTCTTTTATTTATAATATAAATAATTTGGATTTTTCCCTTTTGGCTTTGGTTGAGTAATTGGTGACACTTGAGCTATCAAATAAAGCAGTGGTTGAAATTGGGAGTTACTAATTAATTTGAGTTCCAATAATTCTAGCCTTTCCAAGGAAAGACTAGGACTTTAGGTATCAAATTAATTAGTCCACTTGACCTTCCTTTGTTTAGTAAAGGTTAACTAAGTAGGATTAAAATCCAATTCTCATCACAATTGATAAGGATAGGACTTCCAGTTCTTGTACCTTGCCAAAGGTTTATTTTACAGTTATTATTATTTTATTTTACTTGTCATTCAACTAACATTTTACCTTAATCCAAAACCCCAAAACATACTTTTTCATAACCAATAATAAGAACATACCTCCCTATAATTCCTTGAGAAGACAACCCGAGGTTTAAATACTTCGGTTATCAATTTATTTAGGGATTTGTTACTTGTGACAACCAAAACGTTTGTAAGAAAGGTTGATTGCTTGGTTTAGTAACTATACTTACAATGAGAGTTTACTATAACCTCTAAACCATCAATCTTCAGTTCTTCACACCTCCCAGAAATGCATATTTCAGGGATGGTGGTAATGTTTTGAACTCGGGTTTGGGAGGTTTCTCCTCTCCTTAAGGGATTTTCAGAGGTTCTATTATTCTCTCTAGTTCCTCCAGATCAGGCTGAATATCTTTAAAGATAGCTTCTAGCTTTGATTTGAGACTCTCAGTCATGTTGACCTCTTTTACCAGAGAATCAATAATATCAATGCTCATGCAGTCATTTGGGGTGTCTGGATGCTGCATAGCTTTGACAACATTCAACTTAAACTCATCTTCATTGACTCTCAGGGTTACTTCCCCTTTTTGGACGTCAATAAGGGTTCGGCCAGTTGCTAGGAACGGTCTTCTTAGAATGAGAGTTGCACTATTGTGCTCCTCCATTTCCAACACCACAAAGTCAATGGGAAAGGCAAATGGCCCAACCTTGACAATCATGTCTTCAATCACGCCTGATGGGTATTTAATGGAACCATCAGCAAGTTGGAGACATATCTGGGTTGGTTTGACTTCATCAATCAACCCAAGCTTTTTGATAGTAGATGTAGGTATTAGGTTGATACTTGCCCCCAAGATCACATAGAGCTTGCTTAGTACAAGTACCTTCTAATGTGCATGGTATCATAAAGCTTCCGGGATCTTTAAGCTTCTCAAGTAAGCTTTTCAGAATGACTGCACTGCATTCTTCAGTGAGGTAATCTTTTTCAGTTTTCCTTCAATCCTTCTTATGACTTAAGATCTCTTTCATGAACTTAGCATAAGAGGGTATTTACTCAAGTGCTTCTGCAAACGGAATCTTTATTTCAAGAGTCTTGAGATAGTCTGAAAAGCGAGCAAATTGCTTATCCTGTTCCGCTTGACAGAGTTTTTAAGGATAAGGTATTTTGGCTTTGTATTCATCAACCTTAGTTACTGCAGGTTTATTACCTACAGCCGTGGGTTGAGAAGCCTTTTTAGAGGAGTTGCTATCAGCACTTGTATGTGTCTGATCCCCCACTGGTGTTTGAATACCAGGGGTGGAAGCTGGAGTGGCATTAGACGCCAACTCCTTATCTGTTTCTGGCGTCTGAACGCCAGAATTGGGCTTCCTTTGGGCGTTCAACGCTAGTTTCTTGCTTGTTTCTTGCGTTGGATGCCAGGACTGAGCATGGGTTGGGCGTTCAACGCCAGTTTTCCACCCATTATCTGGCGTTTGAGTGCCAGAATTATTCCTCTCTGGGCTCTGACAATCCTCAGAGGGATTTTAGGTAGCAGTCTGTTCATTTCTTGGCTTCCTGCTGCCTTGAAATGGGGTATTTAATGCTTTTCCACTTCTTAATTGAACTGCTTGTCATTCTTCTGTTATTTATTTTGATAACTGATGTTCTATTTGCTTCAACTGTACTTCCATATTCATATTATCCATTCTTGTTTCTTGCAATATTTCCTTGAATTCAGCTAGCTATTTTGTTAGAAAATCTAATTTCTGATTGAATTCAGTAGCTTGTTCTGCAGGACTGAGTTCAGCAGTTACTGTTTTAGCCTCTTCATTGATGGAAGGTTCACTGCTTAGGTACAAATGCTGATTTCTGTCAACTGTATCAATAAGCTCTTGAGCTTCTTCTGTTGTCTTTCTCATGTGTATAGATCCACCAGCTGAGTGGTCTAGAGAAGTCTGAGCTCTCTCTGTAAGCCCATAATAGAAGATGTCTAACTGCACCCACTCTGAAAACATTTCAGAGGGGCATTTTCTCAGCATATCTCTGTATCTCTCCCAGGCATCATAAAGAGATTCATTATCTCCTTGTTTGAAGTCTTGGATGCTCAGCCTTAGCTGTGTCATCCGTTTTGGAGGAAAATAGTGATTCGGGAATTTTTCTGACAGTTGTTTCCATGTTTTTATGCTGTCCTTAGGTTGGTTATTTAACCACCTCTTAGCTTGGTCTTTTACAGCAAATGAAAACAGTAACAATATGTAGACATCCTGGTCTACTTCCTTATCATGTATTGTGTCAGCAATTTGTAAAAACTGTGCCAGAAACTCTATAGGTTCTTCCTGTGGAAGACCGTAATACTGGCAACTTTGCTGCACCATAATAATGAGCTGAGGGTTCAACTCAAAACTACTAACTCCAATGGAGGGTATACAGATATTACTCCCATATGAAGCAGTAGTGGGGTTAGCATATGACCCCAGAGTCCTTTTAGACTGTTCATTTCCACTTAAGTCCATAATGGAAAAGGGAGATGATGTGAATTTATTTTATTTATTTTATTATTATATTGAAGGTTTCGAAATAATAAAATAAAATAAAATAAAAACTAAAATAAAAAGGAAAACAAAAAGAATTTGAAAATATTTTATG
>NW_026264205.1:0-533 GCF_000817695.3 Arachis duranensis
ACACCCTAGGCTACTAGTTTTCTATAAGTAGGACCTTTTACTATTGTATTTTCATCTTTGGACATCTAGTTCTTAGATCATTGGGAGGCTGGCCTCACGGCCATGCCTAGACCTTGTTCTTATGTATTTTCAACGGTGGAGTTTCTACACACCATAGATTAAGTTGTGGAGCTCTGCTGTACCTCGAGTATTAATGCAATTACTATTGTTCTTCTATTCAATTCCACTTGTTCTTGTTCTAAGATATCACTTGTTCTTCAACTTGATGAATGTGATGATCCATGACACTCATCATCATTCTCACCTATGAACGTATGCCTGACAACCACCTCCGTTCTACCTTAGATTGAGTGAATATCTCTTGGATTCCTGATACACGATGCATGGTTGATCGCCTAACAACCGAGTGCTCGCCTGACAAACGAGCCAGCCATTCCGTGAGATCAGAGTCTTCGTGGTATAGGCGAGAACTGATGGCGGCATTCAAGAGAATCCAGAAGGTCTAACCTTGTCTGTGGTATTCTGAGTAGGAT
>NW_026264205.1:1238-3155 GCF_000817695.3 Arachis duranensis
ATAAAATCCAAAAATATTTTTGAGTCTAGTGTTTCATTTTAAGTTTGGTGTCAATTGCATACATTCATTCATGTGTCTTAAGGATCTTCAAGTAATTCTTGATGATTTCTTACTCTGATCTTTGAATTCTCTTGACTTGAGTGTTTATGTGTCTCATATGCATTCTCATTAGTGTCAATAGTATACAAACTGCTAAGTTTGGTGTCTTGCATGCATTGTTATTTGATTTCAGTTGCATTTTGATTATTCTTCATTATTAAAAATCCAAAAATATTTTTAATTTGTGTCTTTTCAAGTCAATAATACAGAGAATTGAAGATTCAGAACATACTACAGAGGAATTATACAGAAAAAGCTGGGCGTTCAAAACGCCCAGTGAAGAAGGACAGACTGGCGTTTAAACGCCAGCCAGGGTACCTCTTAGTACTTCCCGGCCACCAAAAACATCGCCTTTAAATCATGGTACATCTTAGTACTTCCCGGGTGAATGGAGAATCCGCTTTTGTGTGCCTCCTTTAAGATATCATGCCTCAAGGTGCCAACATCCGGCACAATAATCCTACCCTTGAATCTCCATAACCCATCTTTTTCTTTCGACACTCTCCACTGTTTTCCTTGCTCAATAGCCGGTAACACCTTCCACAACGCTTCATCATTTTGATGAGCCTTTAGGAGTTCAGACTTAAAGTCACTTGAGATTTCTAATCGGCTCAAACACAAGGTTCCGGATACTTCTCGAGTACCAATTTTCAGACTCTCGAATCCCTTGAGCAACTTCTCTTCTTGAAGCATCATCCAAACCGCATATAATGACTTCCGACTCAACGCATCTGCCACTACGTTCGCCTTTCCCGGATGGTAATTCAACTCAAAGTCGTAGTCCTTCAAGAATTCTATCCACCTTCTCTATCTCAAATTAAGCTCTTTCTGATCAAAGAGGTACTTCAAGCTCTTATGATCAGAGAAAACTTGGAACTTAACCCCATAGAGGTAATGCCTCCACACCTTCAAGGCAAACACAACCGCAGCGAGTTCCAAATCGTGTGTAGGGTAATTAACTTCATGTAGCCTCAACTGCTGTGAGGCATACGCCACCACATTATGATGCTGCATCAGCACGCACCCTAAACCCTTCAATGAGGCATCACAGTACACCTCAAATGGCTCGTTCGGCTCAGGTAACACTAACACAGGTGCAGTTGTCAACTTTTTCTTCAATGTCTGAAAGCTCTCCTCGCACTCAGGAGTCCAAACAAATGGAGTGTCTTTGCGGGTTAACTTTGTCATTGGCAAGGCTATCTGTGAAAAGCCCTTGATAAACCTTCGGTAATAGCCAGCTAAGCCCAGAAAACTCTTTATCTCCGTCACGGTGGTTGGTTGCTTCCAATCCATCACAGCCTCCACCTTAATTGGATCTACGATTATTCCCTTCTTACTTACCACGTGACCCAAAAACTTCACCTCACTCTTCCAAAACTCACACTTAAACAGTTTTGCATAGAGTTTCTTCTCCTTTAGAATCTGCAACACGGTCCTCAAGTGTTCCGCATGCTCTTCCTCAGTCTTGGAATAAATCAGTATGTCATCAATGAAGACAACAACGAATTTATCCAGAAACGGACGGAAAACTCTATTCATATAATCCATGGATACTGCTGGAGCGTTTGTCAACCCAAAAGACATTACAGTGTACTCGTAATGACCATAACGAGTCCTGAAAGCGGTCTTAGGAATATCCTCACCCCTCACCCTTATCTGGTGATAACCGAATCGCAAATCGATCTTGGAGAAAACTCCAGCTCCTTGCAACTGATCCATGAGATCATCAATTCTCAGCAATGGGTACTTATTCTTTATTGTAACCTTGTTCAGCTGCCTGTAATCCACACAGAGCCGCATACTCCCATCTTTCTTCTT
>NW_026264205.1:11587-12578 GCF_000817695.3 Arachis duranensis
TTCTATAAAATTGGTACCAAAATTCTCGTCTCAATCTCCTCTATCACATTTAGCCATAAAAATCACATTTTGGGTTTCTAGAATAAATTCTCATTTATGGGTTAATTAGCTGTTAATTAACCGGGTTTTACATTCTACCCACCTAATTGGGAATTTTGCCCACAAAATTCAAATGCAATTACCTGAGAATAAATGCGGATAGTCCGTTCACATCTCCGACTCAAGTTCCCAAGTGTGTTCCTCAACACTGCCTCAACTCCAAGCCACATTCACTAATGAAACCTCTTTTCCACGCAACCGTTTGATACTAGAATCATCGATTCTGACCGGAGCCACCGGAAGCGTCAAATCTTCCCTTAACTGAACCAACTCAGGTTCCAACACATGGCTAGCATCAGGAGTGTACTTCCGAAGCTGCGACACGTGAAACACGTCGTGCAGGTTCGAAAGATGAGGTGGTAGAGCCATCTGATACGCCACCGGTCCAATCCTCTCCAGGATTTGAAATAGACCAATGTATCAAGGATTCAACTTCTTTGCCTTAATCGCCCTACCTACTCCCGTGGTCGGAGTAACCTTAAGGAAAACATGATCTCCTTCCTCAAATTCTAAGGGCTTTCGCCTCTGATCGGCGTAACTCTTTTGACGACTCTGCGCCGTAAGCATCCTATCACGGATTTTCTTGACTTGTTCAGTAGTCTCAGCTATCATTTCCGGCCCTAACAAGCTTTTCTCTCCAGCTTCATACCAACATAGCGGAGATTGACATTTCCTCCCATACAAGGCCTCATACGGAGCCATTCCAATGCTCACATGATAGCTATTATTGTATGCAAACTCCACTAATGGCATATACCGATCCCAACTCACCGGTTGATCCAAAACACAAGCTCTCAACATATCTTCTAATGTTTGGATCGTCCTCTCAGATTGACCATCTGTTTGAGGATGGTAAGCCGTGCTCAAGCTTAATCGGGTTCCAAAAGCTTTC
>NW_026264206.1:0-697 GCF_000817695.3 Arachis duranensis
TTTGGGGGGGGGGGGCTGGCCATTCGGCCATGCCTGAACCTTTCACTTATGTATTTTCAACGGTGGAGTTTCTACACACCAAAGATTAAGGGTGTGGAGCTCTGCTGTACCTCAAGCTTCAATGCAATTAATATTATTTTCTATCCAATTCGAATTATTCCTATTCTAAGATATTTGTTGCACTTCAACTTGATGAATGTGATGATCCGTGACACTCATCATCATTCTCACCAATGAACACGCGTGACTGACAACCACTTCCGTTCTACCTTAGACCGGGCGCATATCTCTTGGATTCCTTAATCAGAGTCTTCGTGGTATAAGCTAGAATTGATGGCGGCATTCATGGAAATCCGGAAGGTCTAACCTTGTCTGTGGTATTTGGTGGACGAAATTGTGATCCTCAAAGTTGGTCTCTTTGTATTTGTATGAAATCAAAAATACCCCAAAGAGATCATGGTGTGATAAATTGGGATCTTAATAATCCCTGGTGTGATCATAACTCCCTTCAACTTAACCAGCAAGTGTACTGGGTCATCCAAGTAATACCTTACGTGAGTAAGGGTCGATCCCACAGAGATTGTTGGTATGAAGCAAGCTATGGTCACTGATGACAAGTCATCATATACCCATTTTTCAAGCTAATTTCACTTGTTTTATTAGTCTTTATACACTTTCTTGTATCATAAGTAAGTGA
>NW_026264206.1:4890-5663 GCF_000817695.3 Arachis duranensis
TTAAATTGTTGCTTGTCCCCAAGCAACTGAAAATCAAAATAGGATAAAAAGAAGAGAATATACTATAGACTCCAAAATATCAAGGAAACTTAGCTCCAATTAGATGAGCGGGACTAGTAGCTTTTTGCTTCCGAACAGTTTTGGCATCTCACTCTATCCTTTGAAGTTCAGAATGATTGGCATCTATAAGAACTCAGAACTCAGATAGTGTTATTGATTCTCCTAGATAAGTATAATGATTCTTGAACATAGCTAGTGTATGAGTCTTGGCTGTGGCCCAAAGCACTCTGTCTTCCAGTATTACCACCGGATACATACATGCCACAGACACATAATTGGGTGAACCTTTTCAGATTGTGACTCAGCTCTGCTAGAGTCCCCAATCAGAGGTGTCCAGGGTTCTTAAGCACACTCTTTTTGCCTTGGATCACAACTTTATTTCTTTCTTTTTCTCTTTTTTTTCGAATTTTTTTTTGCTTCTTTTTCTTGCTTCAAGAATCAATTTGGTGATTTTTCAGATCCTCAATAACAGTTCTCTTTTTCCTCATTCTTTCAAGAGCCAACAATTTTAACATTCTTAAAACAACAAATTCAAAAGACATATGCACTGTTCAAGCATTCATTCGGAAAACAAAAATTATTGTCACCACATCAAGCTAATTTAACTAGTTTCAAGGATAAATTCGAAATCCTGTACTTCTTGTTCTTTTGTGATTAAAGCATTTTTCATTTAAGAGAGGTGATGGATTCATAGGACATTCATAGCTTTAAGA
>NW_026264206.1:6545-7532 GCF_000817695.3 Arachis duranensis
CCACAGATTTGAGTAGAATTCCTGAACCATATTCCTTCCAACCTTTATCTCAGGATTGGTTAGAACTTCCCATCCTCTGTTTCGAATTTGCTCTTGGATCCCCGGATATTCATCTTCTTTCAGATCAAATTTAACTTCCGGGATCACTGACCTCAGACCCATTATTTTGTGATAATGGTCTTCATGTTCTTTGGTTAAGAACTTCTCTTGATTCCAAAGATTCTTTGGATTATTCTCTTTCTTTCCTCTTAAATTGGTTTGTTTTCCCTTAGGAGCCATGATCTTGATGAATCTTGGCTTAGTGATCACGGAAAAGCACACCAAACTTAGAGGTTTGCTTGTCCTCAAGCAAAAGAAAGGAAAGAAGAGAGAGAGGAGAAGAGCAAATTCGAATTGTGTGAGGGAATGAAGAGGCCGAACGTGTTTTTATAAAAGGGGGAGGGGGAAGGAGATTTCGAAAAAAATTGAAAGGAGATTTGAGAACATATGGAGAGAATTTGAGAGAAGGGTGAGTTTTTGAATAAGATTTGGGATTGATTTGAGAGAGATTTGAAGAATGATTTTGATTTTTGAAAATTTGAAAGTGAATGATGAAAGGTTGAAATGTGTTTTTGTAGAAAAGTATGGGTAAGAAAAGGAAAGTTTGAAAAAAATTTGATTTGAAAACAAAATCTTGGTCCCCCCACCTTTCTGGCGTTAAACGCCCAGAATGGCATCCATTCTGGCGTTTAACGCCCATTTGTTGCCCATTGTGGGCGTTTAATGCCCAGCCAGGTGCCCTGGCTGGCGTTAAACGCCAGAATTCCTTTATCACTGGGCGTTTTGCTAAACGCCCAGGATGCTGCACACCTGGCGTTAAACGGCCAGAATGGTGCCCATTCTGGCGTTTAACGCCCAAAATGCCCCTTACTGGCATTTTTTCGCCAGTAAGCTATTTTTCTCTGCTTTTTGCACTGAATCCTTCTGTAACTCTGTGAATTCCTTCAT
>NW_026264206.1:11846-12576 GCF_000817695.3 Arachis duranensis
ATTATAAAGGGATTCATTATCCTCTTGTTTAAAGCCTTGGATGTCCAGCCTTAGCTGTGTCATCCTCTTTAGAGGGTAAAAATGATTCAGGAATTTGTCTGATAACTGTTTCCATGTCTTTATGCTTGCTGTAGGTTGGTTATTCAACCACCTTTTAGCTTGATCTTTTACAGCAAATGGAAACAGTAATAGTCTGTAGACATCCTGATCTACCTCTTTGTCATGTACTGTGTCAGTAATTTGTAAGAATTGTGCCAGAAACTCAGTAGGTTCTTCCTGAGGATGACCGGAATACTGGCAATTTTGCTGCACTATGATAATGAGTTGAGGGTTTAGCTCAAAGCTGCTTGCTTTGATGGGAGGTGTACAGATGCTACTCCCATATGCAGCTGTAATGGGGTTAGCGTATGACCCCAAAGTCCTTCTGGACTGATCAATCCCACTTAGGTCCATAATGGATAAAGGGGAATGATATGGATTGTAAATAGATAAAAGTATATATATATATATATATTTTTTTTTGAATTAACCGAAAAATAAAATAAAAACCAAAGGAAAATAAAATAAAAAAAATTTGAAAATGGTGGACGAAATTGTGATCACTATTCTTTGAGTTGCATTTATCAACTTGGTGCTGTAGTTGCACGTAATTGTAAAATTATGGAATTTGAAATTGGCACGAGTGGACACAACTCCATTCAACTAACCAGCAAGTGTACTGGGTCGTCCA
>NW_026264207.1:0-3896 GCF_000817695.3 Arachis duranensis
AGAGTTACAAGATAACCATAGCTTGCTTCAAGCCGACAATCTCCGTGGGATCGACCCTTACTCACGTAAGGTATTACTTGGGCGACCCAGTGCACTTGCTGGTTAGTTGTGCGGAATTGCAAGAGTGTGATTGCAATTTCGTGCACCAATAAGCTAGAATCCATTGGCGGCCATTCTTGAGAATCCAGAAGGTCTAAACCTTGTCTGTGGTATTCTGAGTAGGATTCAGGGATTGAATGACTGTGACGAGCTTGAAACTCGCGATTGTGGGGCGTTAGTAACAGATGCAAAAGAATCATTGGATTCTATTCCGACATGATCGAGAACCGACAGATGAATAGCCGTGCTGTGACATAGCGCGTTGAACATTTTCACTGAGAGGACGGGACTGTAGCCATTGACAATGATGATGCCCAACAAACAGCTTGTCATGGAAATGAGTAAGAAGGATTGGATGAAGACAGTAGGAAAGCAGAGAGACGGAATGAACAAAGCATCTCCATACGCTTATCTGAAATTCTCACCAATGAATTACATAAGTATCTCTATCTTTATTTTATGTTTTATTCATCTTTTAATTATCAATCCTCCATAACCATTTGAATCCGCCTGACTGAGATTTACATGATGATCATAGCTTGCTTCATACCAACAATCTCCGTAGGATTGACCCTTACTCGCGTAAGGTTTATTACTTGGACGACCCAGTGCACTTGCTGGTTAGTTGTGTGAAGTTGTGATAAAGAGTTGAGATTGCAATTGAGCGTACCATGTTGATGGCGCCATTGATGATCACAATTTCGTGCACCAATAACAAACATTATGCAGTTTATTTTTCTAGCTACTTATTGAACATATAGAAGTGCAGGATAATGAAATAAAAGAAAATGGACAGTGGAGGCATATCATGTCTCAGACATGCATCTCCTTATTAAAAGTATGAAAGAACTTTACCACCTTCTAATGGTTGTGGCTTCTGCTTGATTCTCCCTTCTTTTTCTTTCTCTTCCCTAGCTTAGAATAATCTTGGACTTCTTCACCAGGGCATCTTCTATCCCAAACAGAATCTAAGAGTCCTGAGAGCCCAAATTCTTCCAATCTGTTAAGTGTTACTTCTGTATAATGATGAGACCTTGCTTGCTGCCTATCTCTAAACTCTTGGCACTGCTCAAATGGTTTGATTTGTGGATTTAGTGCTGGCAAATTGTGGGTCAAGTACTCCAACCTTGCTTGTATATTTTCATCACTCTCTACTTGTTGCACATGTCTAACTTCTCCCATAGTATGATGAATGTTCTTCCACTAATACAGGTTGTAACTATATTCCCCTGCTTTAGCTTGACTAAAGTACAGTTTATCATATGAGTCTCGAAATTCTTTGTGTTGCTCCTTTTGTCCTCCAAGAATCTTTGCTTGAAACTCTTGCTGTTGAGTCATCATTTGTTGTTGCCAGCTCTCTTGCTTCTCCTCCATTTGACTCTGCCAAGCTTTTTGTTCCTCTTTATCCCTCAAGTATTACTCCTGGCGCTCTGGATATTCCTCTTGTTGTGCTTGCATGAGTTGCTGAGATAGCTCTTCAATTACTTTTTGTAGTTGACTCATGCCTATGGCACCATGAGCTTACTCTTGTCCTTCCTCTCTTTGTGACCTTCTTTGTCTGGGAGCTACCACCCCCTCGTGATCATCTTCTTCATTCATCCCTTCCATGCTCCTCTTTGTGATTCCTTTCCCTTTTTTCACTTTTTCTGTGTCCTCATCTTCAAAGATCACTCCAGCTTTGTTGCATAGCCTGAGGATGGTGCTTGGATGACCAAGCTTACTTGATTTGCTTGTGCTTTCGGCTATCTCTTGAATATTGTCGGCTATGAGTTGTGCGAGGTTAATTTCACCTCTATGTAGGATGCAGTGTGTCAAGAGTGCTCGTTTGATTGTGACCCATGAGGCGTTTCCAGTAGGAAGGATAGATCTCCTTACTATGTCATACCACCCCTTGGCCAGAGGAGTGAGATTTATTCTTTTCAAGTGGCTTAGGACTCCTTTTGAATCTCTTTCCCAGTCTGTGCTTTCCATGCATATCCCTTGTAAGATCTCATCAGGATTATTTTCCATCTACAATCTAGTCTCAAAACTAGGCTCTGCGTAAGTTATGGTCCTCAACTTCAAGGCCCTTGTGACGACTGCTGGACTGAAATCCACTTCAACTCCTCTGACATAACTCTTGTAGGGGCGTTGTCTTTGCTCTCTTTTACAGCATTTACATAAAATTCCCTAATCATGACTGCACTAATGTTGACGAGAGGATCGCATAGAAGTTCCCACCTTCTTTTCTTAGTGATCTGCCTCATGATGGGGTACTCCCCGTCCTTCAGCTCAAGGCCATTCTCATAAATGACATGCTTTGTCTTTATGAGCCTGTGATATCTCCCTTCGTGGAATTGGGACCTAAATTTTCTTGCATCATAAGATGGAGGTTCGGTCACCATTGGTTCCTTTCCCGGCCTTTTTCCTGATCTTGAAGAGGCCATTAGATTTGGGGTGAGAAGAAGGGAAAAGTGGGTTTGGGATGATGTTCAGCTTTGTTGTGATAGAAAGGGGGATTGTTGGCCTTATATTTTGTGGCTTGTATGAATGTATAAGCCATATAATGCCAACGGCTACTTATAGGAAAGGCCTTCAAGCTTTCTAACAAAACCACAGTGAATGAGGGGGGTTCGTTGATGACCATGAAGGGTGAGGATTGAGTTGAACAATAAAGAGGACTCTTGGAATGAGCGGTCTGCATGCCCCTGGTGAAGTTTGACGAGGATTCTCTTCTCATTGTTTGCATGTATTTGGATTTCCAATGTTGCATGCATGCAGATTTCGCTTTCCAAGAGGCACGCTTCTTTGGTGTGTGATCACTTCTCACTTAGCTTGTCATACCTGTGGCCCCTCTTCTTCTTGTCTTTATCTCTATCTCTTTTCCCTGATTAAAGCAAAACAAGCTAGCCTTAGGATGTAATTGTGTACGGTGGTAAGTGTGTTGCAATAAAGAAGAAAATATTTTTGTTTCTTATTTATAAATGATCAATAGTGTCCTTCAATAAATGAGCCAAGGTTTGGTGAACACCAAACTTGTCTCTTGCTGAGAGATGACTGCAAAATATAGATAATTTCTCACAATTGATACCTTTATCATAAGATGTAATTTTTCTATCATAGAGTTCTAAAATGTAATGATGCATGATCCCTCTATATATGATCTTGATTTCATGAACAAGAAATGATCTTCTGAAAATTGTTACATATGTCGACATCAAACTTAGTGTATGGTCATATGCTTCATCAGGATGACTAAGCACATGTTTCAATAATACTTTGAAAAACTAATCAAGATGTGCCTTAAGGCACACCAAACTTAGAAATCTGACATATGCTTCAAAACAATGCATGCGTTTATCAATTCTGTTTATGAGAATGCAAAATCATACTAGGTGATCATAGCTTATTGGATTTAAACAGTAGGAATATTAAATCATGGGTTGCCTCTCATGGAGCGCTCTTTTATTGTCACTAGCTTGACATTGATCCCCTTAGGGTGGTTGATGGCTAAAATGTCGGAGCTTGTCCCCTCTCACTGTAAACTTCCTTTGTGTGCCTTGATGCTCAATTTCAATGTGCTCAAGAGAGAGTACTTGGTTGACAGTGTAGTGATCCTCTGTTTCCAGCTGTTGATATACTAATTGCACTTTGTCACCTTTGGAAAATCCTTTAGTTGGGATTTTTTTATTCTTCCACCCTTTGTAAGCCTTCTTCTTGCTTTTCTTTTTTTTTTGTTGATCTTTCTTCCTTGACAGTGGCTTTAGTTGTGATGCCTCCCTTTTTGTTTATCATCCCGGCTTCTTTTTGAATTCCTT
>NW_026264207.1:7335-8045 GCF_000817695.3 Arachis duranensis
AGCTTTGCTAGAGTCCCCAGTTAGTGGTGTCCAGAGCTCTTAAGCACACTCTTTTTGCTTTGGATCACGACTTTAACCACTCAGTCTCAAGCTTTTCACTTGGACCTTCATGACACGAGCACATGGTTAGGGACAACTTGATTTAGCTGCTTAGGCCTGGATTTTATTTCCTTGGGCCCTCCTATCCATTGATGCTCAAAGCCTTGGATCCTTTTTACCCTTGCCTTTTGGTTTTAAGGGCTATTGGCTTTTTCTGCTTGCTTTTTTTCTTTTTCTTTCTATTTTATTTTTTTTTTGCCATTTTTTTTCTTTCGCAAGCCTTTGCTTTTTCACTGCTTTTTCTTGCTTCAAGAATCAATTTTATGATCTTTCAGATCATCAATAACATTTCTCTTTGTTCATCATTCCTTCAAGAGCCAACAATTTTAACATTCATAAACAACAAGATCAAAAATATGCACTGTTCAATCATTCATTCAGAAAACAAAAAGTAGTGTCACCACATCAATATAATTAAATTAAATTCAAGGATAAATTCGAAATTCATGTACTTCTTGTTCTTTTGAATTAAAACATTTTTTTCATTTAAGAGAGGTGAAGGATTAATGGATTTTATTCATAGCTTTAAAGCATGGTTACATACTAATGATCATGAAGTAGAGACACAAAACATAGATAAACACAACATTAAAAACCGAAAACAGAAAGAA
>NW_026264207.1:12409-12564 GCF_000817695.3 Arachis duranensis
TTCAGATAAGCGTATGAAGATGCCTTCCCTTCCGTCTCTCTGCTTTCCTACTGTCTTCATCCAATCCTTCTTCTTCCTTTCCGTGGCAAGCTTAAGCAAGGGTTTCACCGTTGTCAGTGGCTACCTCCCATCCTCTCAGTGGAAATGTTCAACGC
>NW_026264208.1:0-467 GCF_000817695.3 Arachis duranensis
AGGGAGGAAAGTGCACACCTTCCAAGGCATATTCCATATGAATACTTGGATGGGATAGAGCAAGAATTGAGTTCCCATGGCGATGAAAAGCAAGCATCAAGTCCTAGTGGTGGAGAATCCTTTGAACTTGAAGAACATTCTCCCGGTGCATTTGAAAATATTGTGGAGGTAAACTTCTTTCACCCTCCCAATTGTAGTTTGATTAAGGGAAAAGGCTTAGATAGTATTAATGAACAAGGGATTGAATTAGAGAAATCTTGTGAAGAGGTGGAAGTCCTTAGAAATAGAAGGATGGGAGTGGAATACGCTTTGTCAAGATCGTTGGAAGCATCTTTGCCTAGGTTGCCATCTCCTCCCTCACTTGAGATGGTAAAGTTCATTTCTATTAGCTTTATTGTCCCACTTGAGTATGGCTTGCTTGAAACGGATGGTCAACTTAAGATGCTTTGTGGGATGAAGCGTAAGCG
>NW_026264208.1:1426-2336 GCF_000817695.3 Arachis duranensis
TTTTTTTTCTCCCCTTCCATTTTCTTTTGCTTATCAAAGTCGTATACTTCTACTCTTCCCATTTTCATTTAGTTTCTGCAGCATGTTTTCGTTTTTTTAAGTCATTTTAATACTGGTGTTGCATCTTTCTACTCAATTGTTGAGGATTCCTTGCATTATTTTGGTGCCTCTTGATATGCCATTTTCTCTTAATGTTTCCTCCTCTACATGTTGTAGCTACCATGTAATAGAGAACCATACTCCTACTTGGCATTAACCCCCGCCTATGTTCTATTTGCTTTGATATCTTTGTCATAGGCTTAATATTCCTTTCCTTTTCTATCCTTTTAGGTTGGCCACCAAGGAGGGAGAAAGGAAAAGCTTTTAAATGGGGCAACAAACAAGTCTTCCGCACAACCTTTTGAAGGAGCTCATCAATTATAGCAACCCATCCACCTTGCTCTTCTTTGCATGCACCGAGGACGGTGCAATCTTCAAGTGTGGGGAGGTCGTCGACCAATCTCCATGGGTAACAATTTTCTTTTTCAACACCAATGTTAGTTAGTTATTGCATTTGCATGATAGGTTGCATGTTAGTTAGAATTTTTACATATTTTACTACCTTCTTCTTATTAGGACTACTTGGTTAGAGTGATGATTTCTTTCCCAAGAAACTGTTTTAGGGCAACCTACCAATTTGAAAAATTTTTGTTGAACTTACTTGAAAGAATTTATTTGGGAACATGTTTTTTTGAGCTAAGAACACAAGCAAGTGAGTTTTGAGCCTAATGGTATGGTTACATCTTATAACCACTTATTTTTCCTTCTTGTGTGCATTATTCTCTTTCTATGATTGTAATCTTTGATTTGTTTGATTCTTTATGTCCATTATTTTGGTATACATGCATTTATATGATTGAGGCCATCATTT
>NW_026264208.1:9274-10446 GCF_000817695.3 Arachis duranensis
CTTAATTTGGATCTTTGATTAGCTTAGGCTAGTGCGTGTGAGTACCATTCAAGCGTGGGAACTCTTGGGACATTGGGAGAATAAAAGGGTAGTTTTGTATTTTTGTTGTAAATATTGGGAATTGGGTACATGCTCGTGTATTGATCAAATGTAAAAACCTTATGCATTGATGCTCTTGTATATAGAAAGAAAAAAAATGAGAAAAGCAAAAGAAAAACAAAATAATATGGAAAATAAAAGAAAAAAAAGAAAAAGAAAGAAAAGAAAAAAAAAAGAGAAGAAAAATAATAAAAAGGGGACAAAATGCCCCAAGGCAAAGTGAAGCTCAATAAAGATCAATGCATAAGTGTTGTGAAATGAAAAGGAAATGCATGAGTATGTGGAAAAGTGAGGAATGAGTAGTTAGGTTAGAACTTAATTGTATAGGATGTCATAGGTTAGGTGAGAAGTTTAAGCTTATAAAAGATTCAAATTTCAAGCTCACTTGACCAAATATGCATCCTACCTTGACCCTAGCCCCATTACAACCAAAGAAAAGACCTCATGATAGATGTATGCATGCATGAAATATATGTTGATTGTTAGAAGAAGAACAAATCTTGGGAAACATGATTAGGGGAGAATTGAGAGAATCAAGCCTAAACACTTGAAAGAATAGAGTGCAAACACTACCGGTGAGGGTTTGATGCTCAATTACATGTCTCCACCTATAATCATCTCCTTTCATGCAAGTTGTAAAAAAAAATATTTAATAACTAAATTCAATTGTGGATTAGACTTGCTAGTCCTTAGCCCTTGTGCATATATGCTTCTTGGGAACTGATTTATTTTGACCAAGCAATTGTATTCATGTAAATAGTTGCATATAGGTAGATTGCATCGCGCATTTAGTTAGTTCCCATTGAATAAATGCATACCCTTACTTCATTCTTGGTTTAAGCATGAGGACATGCTTGGTTTAAGTGTGGGGAGGTTGATAAACCCCATTTGTAGGGTTTATCTTGTATTGATTTTAGGGGATTTTATCACCTTATACCCACATTTATTCAATGAATTAGTATGGTTTTGTATATTCTCCTTTAATTGTGCTTAAGAGTGAAAACATGCTTTTTAGGACTTAAAATAGCTAAATCTAATTCTCCTTGATTCCATTAGATGCCTTGATATGTTTG
>NW_026264208.1:11113-12548 GCF_000817695.3 Arachis duranensis
GGACTTATGGACTAGGATTGATATAGCTCATTTGACTTTCCTATACAACTAGTTAGAGGATGATTTAATGAGATTAATCCTTGCCAATTCTCATATTGTGGTTAGTGATTAGGATAGAGACCCTTGACCACCAACCCTTGCCAAGATCTTTTTAGGCCTTAGTTTACTTTCTTGCCATTTATCTTTCATGCTTCTTATCAAAACCCCAAAATAATTCACAACCAATAACAAGACACTTTACTGTAATTCCTAGGGAGAACGACCCGAGGTTTGAATACTTCGGTTTATAAATTTTAGGGGTTTGTACTAGTGACAAACAACTTTTTGTATGAAAGGATTATTGATTGGTTTAGAAACTATACTTGCAACGAGAATTCATTTGTAAAATTCTATACCATCAAAAATCCGTTCATCAGTATGCCTAGTGATAAGGTGAAGCTAGGGATGAATGATAATTTGGGGGTGAAATAAGCTTGGAAAATGATGAATTAAGAATAAAAAGTGTGAAGATGTGACTAAATTAGAATATATGGGGAACGTTGAGATTGTCAATGACTGGATATGGTCGAAATGGTTGAGATGGCAAGGTTTGGGGTGCGAACCCAATTGCATGTTAACTTAAAAATGTGTTCGGATGGCAAGTTGAGGACAGAAGTTTCCTCTCTTACAGTGATGGGGATGTGGGAAAGGTGGAAAAGTACTCTCCTTTGTATTGTTTCCCCCACATTCTTCTCTGGTTGCAAGGTGGAAAGGCATGCTCCTTCGATGTGGAAAGACACTTTCCTTTGTATATTCTCTAGGAGAAGGTGGAAAGGCATGCCCCTTCAATATGAAAAGGCACTCTCCTTCGTTTATACTTACTTTCTATATTTGAATATCTATGCTTACTTGCTATATTTGAATATCTATGCTTACTTGCTATATTTGCTACATCTGTAATCTACTTGTGTTTACCATTATCTACTTGTTTGTCTGTGTAATTTCACCGAAGATGGAGGAACGGAAGAAAGGCAGAGAGATTTAGGATTCTAGTTAAGTTTTAGTTAGATTTGAGAAATTCGTTAAGTTTAGAAAGCCATAGAGAACCACCCTGATTTATTGTTTCTGTTTTAGTCCTTTAAGTACTATAATCTGAATGTCGGCGTTCTAAGATTGCCTCTGCATTCCTAGGACCTTATGTATTATGTATGTGGGCACCACTACCATACTGAGAACCTCCGATTCTCATTCCATACGTGTTGCTATTTTTCAAATGCAAGTTGAGAAGTACCACACTGCGTATTCTGGAGACTCTATGGAAGCGAAGAACTCTTGGAACTCAAGGTTGTATTTCATTTATGTTTATATATGTATATAGAATCTCCACCTTATATTTTTTGTTTGTCCCTATTAGAGGTTGACTCGGAGAAACAGGTTGTCAGTTTTCTGTTTTGGG
>NW_026264209.1:0-3113 GCF_000817695.3 Arachis duranensis
GCTAATCTCAAAATCTTTTTAATTAACTAATTGATTCAGTTTTCAATTTGCTTTGATCTTATTTTCTTTTAATTTTCGAAAATTTTTTTTATTATTTTATTTTCCTTTTGTTTTTATTTTATTTTTCGGTTAATTCAAAGATAAAAATAAAAATAAAAATATTTTCATCTACTTGCAATCCATATCATTTTCCTTTATCCATCATGGACCTAAGTGGAATTGAACAGTCCAGAAGGACTCTGGGGTCATATGCTAACCCCATTACAGCTGCATATGGGAGTAGCATCTGTACACCTCCCATCAAAGCAGGCAGCTTTGAGCTAAATCCTCAACTCATTATCATAGTGCAGCAAAATTGCCAGTATTCCGGTCTTCCACAGGAAGAGCCTACTGAGTTTCTGGCACAATTCTTACAAATTGCTGACACAGTACATGATAAAGAGGTGGATCAGGATGTCTACAGACTATTATTATTTCCATTTGCTGTAAAAGATCAAGCTAAAAGGTGGTTGAATAACCAACCTACAGCAAGCATAAAGACATGTTAACAGTTATCAGACAAATTTCTGAATCACTTTTACCCTCCAAAGAGGATGACACAGCTAAGGCTGGACATCCAAGGCTTTAAACAAGAGGATAATGAATCCTTTTATAATGCCTGGGAGAGGTATAGAGGTATGCTAAGAAAATGCCCCTCTGAAATATTTTCAGAGTGGGTACAATTAGACATCTTCTACTATGGGCTTACAGAAAAAGCTCAGATGTCTTTAGACCACTCAGCTGGTGGATCCATACACATGAGGAAGACAATTAAAGAAGCTCAAGAGCTTATAGACACTGTTGCTAGAAACCAATATTTATACTCTAGCAATGAGTTCTCTCCAAAAGGGGAAGTCATGGCAGTAGTTACTGATCCTAATCCCCAAGAACAGATGATTGAGCTTAATCAACAATTGCTCCTGATGATAGAACAGTTAGCAGAATTTAAAGAGATGCTCCATGAAACTAAAATTGCTAACAAGAACATAAAACTGCCAAAACATCAGATATCTAAACAGATAACAGAAGAATGTCAAGCAGTTCAACTGAGGAGTGGGAAGACATTGAATAACACTGCTCAAAGTAGCAAAAAGCCAAATAAAGAACAATTGACAGAGGATAACCAAACCACTGTTCAAAATCCCTCTGAGGACAGTAAGAGCCCAGAGAGGAGCACTTTTGGCGTTCAAACGCCAGAAAAGGGGGGAAAGCTGGCGTTAAAGAAAGGAATACTTTTGGCGTTCAAACGCCAGAAAGGGAAGGAAAGCTGGCGTTAAACGCCCATTCCTTACCCAGTTCTGGCGTTCAAACGCCAGAAAAGGGGGAGAAGTTGGCGTTAAACGCCCAATCTTCACCCATTCCTGGCGTTCAGACGCCAAGGGAGGATCAGACACCTGAGAGTGCTGACAGTAATCCCTCTAAAAAGGCCTCTTCAACCACTTCTGTAAGGAATAAGCCTGTAGCAACTAAGGTTGAAGAATATAAAGCCAAGATGCCTTATCCTCAAAAACTCCACCAAGCGGAGCAGGATAAGCAATTTGCCCGCTTTGCAGATTATCTAAGGACTCTTGAAATAAAGATTCCGTTTGCAGAGGCACTTGAGCAAATACCTTCTTATGCTAAGTTCATGAAAGAGATCTTAAGTCATAAGAAGGATTGGAGAGAAACTGAAAAAGTATTTCTCACTGAAGAATGTAGTGCAGTCATTGATGCCAAGGCATCATAGGCTAGTTTCACTAGCCTTTTTCTTTTATTTTTAGTTGTTTTATGCATTTTCTTGAGCCTTAAGTAATCATTTGGGCCAAATAGTCATGCTTGTCTTAAATCATTCAAACATGAAGATTTCGATGCAAATTCCATGAGTTTTTAGTTATATTACTTGAATGCTATGAATGGAAGAATTCTCATGAAATTTTGCAAGACTTTGATGCAAGTGTGTGGATGATTTCAGGGAAGAAGAGGCTAGGCAAGGAAGCAACAAAATCAGTAAAGGAAGCTTGAAGATCACATGTGCCATATAATGCTGAAAGTGGCGTTTAACCTCCAGTTTAACCTTAAACTGGAAGTTAAACGCCAGAATAAGGAATGCACCAAATGCTGAAAGTGGCGTTTAACCTTCAGTTTAAGGTTAAATTGAAGGTTAAACGCCAGAATCATGAAAGCTGAGAAAAGAGGAAACTGGCGTTTAACCTCCAGTTTAACCTCAAACTGAAGGTTAAACGCCAGAATGAGAATGGCACCAAGGGAGTGATTCCACGTTTAACCTCCAGTTTGACCTCAAACTGGAGGTTAAACGTGTTCGACACAATTCCTCACCAAGAAGCATTTCCACGTTTAACCTCCAGTTTAACCTCAAACTGGAGGTTAAACGCCAGAATGAGGATGGCACCAAGAAAGTATTTCCACGTTTAACCTCCAGTTTGACCTCAAACTGGAGGTTAAACGTGTTCGAACCATTTTGTGCACCAGGAAGCCATTTCCACGTTTAAGCTCCAGTTTGACCTCAAACTGGAGCTTAAACGTGTTATATGGAACAGCTTGACCATGCCTTCTTCAAACATAAATAACTTGAGCTACAAAACTCCAAATGAGGTGATTCAAAATGCATTGGAAAGAAGACATCTAGAGCTTTCCAAGCATATATGGAATGCATGGTGGATACTAAAAATGGAGGGAGAAAACAGCCCCGTAATGTGCATAGAAGAGCATAGTACCAACATGCAATCAGGCCAGCTGACCTCTTCACCTTCCATGGAGTATAACTCGAGTTGTAGAACTCCAAATGATGCGCTTCCGGTTGCATTGGAAAGTAGACATCCATAGCTTTCCAACGAGGTATAATAGTCCATATTTGGCATCAAATTGGCAAGGTTGACAAGAGAACAAAGCGACGACTCAAGAAAGGGGGGTGCAACGTTTGAGTGTAGTTTAATGGATCATTATCCTTTTTGGATCAATTATGTCACTCTACCCTTCAAGAAAGCAAGGCCCATCAACAACACCAAATCAAGGCCACAAGAATCATCTAGAATAGTTTATTTTCATTTGATTGTAATTTGCTTTTAATTTCATTT
>NW_026264209.1:12064-12543 GCF_000817695.3 Arachis duranensis
GGGCCATCATGATTCATAGCATCATGATTGGAGAGGAAGTAGAGGTTCATGAAGTCATCTCTAATGAACTCTACAAAATAGCTGACAAGCCTTCATACATGGCACGGCTAGCCTTCCCCCACCTTATATGCCATTTATGCTACTCAGCTGGAGTTATCATAGATGGAGATATCTCCATTTAAGAAGACAAGCCCATCACCAAGAAAAGGATAGAGCGAACAAGAGAAGTTCCTCACGGCCCTCAAGAAGAACATGAGGAAGTTCATCATCAACAAATGCCTCAAGGAATGCACTTTCCTCCCAACAACTATTGGGAGCAACTCAGTACTTCTTTAGAAGATTTGAGTCATAATGTTGAACAACTAAGGGTGGAACACCATGAACACGCCCTCACTCTACAAGAAATAAGAGAAGATCAAAGAGCAATGAGGGAAGAGCAACAAAGGCAAGGAAGGGACATAGAAGAGTTGAAGAACATC
>NW_026264210.1:0-1387 GCF_000817695.3 Arachis duranensis
CATCTAGCTTAATCGACCAGTCCTTCCTTGAAGCTCCCACAGTCTTTTCCAAGATTCTTTTGAGTTCCCTATTAGATATTTTGGCTTGCCCACTTGTCTGTGGATGGTATGGTGTGGCTACCTTATGTTTGACTCCATATTTTAGAAGCAATGCCTCTAATGGTTTGTTGCAGAAGTGGCTTCCTCCATCACTGATGATTGCTCCTGGAACCCCAAAACGGCAAAAAATGTGTTTTCTGAGGAAGTTCATGACCACCTTATTATCATTGGTTGGAGTTGCTATTGCTTCGACCCATTTGGAGACATAGTCTACTGCCACAAGAATGTAATTATTTGAGTATGAGGTGGGAAAGGGTCCCATGAAATCTATCCCCCATACATCAAACAATTCAAGTTCCAGAATAAATTGTTGTGGCATCTCATTTCTTTTTGACAGGTTCCCCGCTTTCTGGCATTCATGGCAATGCTTCACTAGTTCCTTTGCATCTTTGAAGATAGTGGGCCAATAAAAACCACACTGCAACACCTTAGCTGCTGTTCTTTCTCTTGCAAAATGTCCTCCATAAGTGGAGCCATGGCAGTCCCATAAGACTTCCCTTCCTTCTTCCTCTGATATGCATCTTCTTAGTATGCCATCCGAACATTTTTTGAACAAGTATGGTTCATCCCAGATGAAGTATTTGGCATCATTTACCAATTTCTTCCTTTGATGCTTGTTAAATTCCAACGGCAAACTCCCAGTGGCCTTGAAGTTTGCTATGTCTACAAACCAGGGTGCTTTGTGAATTACCATGAGTTGTTCATCAGGAAAGCACTCATTTATATGTGTGCTTTGTGTGCTTCCTTCTTCACATGGTATCCTTGATAAATGGTCTGCCACCTTGTTCTCTACACCCTTCTTGTCTTTGATTTCAATGTCAAATTCCTGCAACAAAAGAACCCATCTAATAAGTCTTGGTTTGGATTCTCGTTTAGCAAGTAAGTATTTTAAAGCTGAATGATCAGTGAAGACAATGACTTTAGACCCAATGAGATATGATCTAAATTTGTCAAATGCAAAGACTATTGCCAAGAGTTCTTTTTCAGTGGTTGTGTAATTCCTTTGGTTATCATTCAAGACCTTACTGGCATAATAAATCACATGTACCAAATTGTCTTTCCTTTGTCCTAACACTGCCCCAATAGCAAGGTCTGATGCATCACACATCAGTTCAAAAGGTAAGTTCCAATCAGGTGGGGCAATGATAGGTGTAGAGGAAAGTTTTTGCTTTAAAAGTTCATAGGCTAGCATGCAATTTTTATCAAATACAAAAGGTGTATCAGAGACAAGCAAGTTACTCAAAGGTTTGGCTATTTTAGAAAAGTCTCTAATAAACCTTCTGTAAAA
>NW_026264210.1:9023-12538 GCF_000817695.3 Arachis duranensis
AAAAAACCAAAAATATTTTGTGTTTCTTGTTTGAGTCTTGAGTCAATTTTTAAGTTTAGTGTCAATTGCATGCTTTTAAAAATTTTTCTTGCATTTTTTCGAAAATTTATGCATTCATAGTGTTCTTCATGATCTTCAAGTTGTTCTTGATAAATCCTCTTGTTTGATCTTGATGATTTCTTGTTTTGTGTTGTTTGTTGTTTTTCATATGCATTTTTTGTTTGTCAGAGTCCATGTATTAAAGATTTCTAAGTTTGGTGTCTTCCATGTTTTCTTTGCATCAAAAATTTTTCAAAAATATGTTCTTGATGTTCATCATGATCTTCAAAGTGTTCTTGGTGTTCATCTTGACATTCATAGTGTTCTTGCATGCATCATGAGTTTTGATTCATAATTTTCATGTTGTGAGTCATTTTTGTTGTTTTTCTCTCTCATCATTAAAAATTCAAAAATAAAAAAAATATATTTTCCTTTTTTCTCTCAAAATTTCAAAAATTTGAGTTTACTTAGTCAAAAATTTTCAAAATTAGTTGTTTCTTACAAGTCAAGTCAAATTTTCAATTTTAAAAATCTTATCTTTTCAAAATCTTTTTCAAAAATTATATCTTTTTCATTTTTTTCTATTTTTTCGAAAATTTCAAAAATCTTTTTCAAAATAATTTCAAAATCTTTTTTCTTATCTTTATATCAAATTTTCGAAAATTAGCTAACAATTAATGTGATTGGTTCAAAAATTTGAAGTTTGTTACTTTCTTGTTAAGAAAGGTTCAATCTTTAAATTCTAGAATCTTATCTTGTAGTTTCTTGTTAGTTAAGTCATTTTAAAAAAATTAAATCTTTTTCAAAATATCTTTTTCTTAAAAATCTTACCTTTCTATCTTATCTTTTTATCTTATCTTTTTTTTCAAAATTTTATCTTTTTTCAAAAAAAAAATTTGATTTTAAAATATCTTTTCTATCTTCTTATCTTCTTATCTTTTTAAAATTAAAATTTCAAATCTTTTTCAATCAACTAACTTTTTGTTTGTTTCTTATCTTTTTCGAAACCACCTAACTACTTTTTCCTCTCTAATTTTCGAAAATTATCATCTCTTTTTCAAAAATTCTTTTGTTTTGAATTTTAATTTTAATCTTATCTTATCTCTAATTTTCGAAAATTACTAACACTTTTTTTTTAAAATTATTTTTGAATTTTCTATCTCTTCTCTCTTATTCTATTTAATTATTTACTTACTAACACTTCTCTTCACCTCTCTTCATCTAAAAATCTGAACCTAGTCTATCCCTTGTGTTTGGATTCTTCACTTTTCCCTCTTCTACTAACATAAAGGAATCTCTATACTGTGACATAGAGGATTCCTCTTTCTTTTCTTATTTTCTTCTCTTTCATATGAGTAGGAACAAGGACAAAAGCACTCTTGTTGAAATTGATCCCGAACCTGAAAGGACTCTAAAAAGGAAACTAAGAGAAGCTAAATTACAACAATCCAGAAGTAACCTTTTAGAAATTTTTGAACAAGAGAAGGAGATGGCAGCCGAACCTAATAATGATAATGCAAGAAGGATGCTTGGTGACTTTACCAAACCCACGTCTAAATTTGATGGAAGAAGCATCTCCATTCCTGCCATTGGGGCAAACAATTTTGAGCTGAAACCTCAGCTAGTTGCCTTAATGCAATAAAACTGCAAGTTCTATGGATTTCCATCTGAAGATCCTTATCAATTTTTAACTGAGTTCTTGCAGATTTGTGAGACTGTTAAGACGAATGGAGTAGATCCTAAAGTCTACAGGCTCATGCTTTTCCCTTTTGCTGTAAGAGACAGAGCTAGAATATGGTTGGACTCACAACCTAAGGATAGCCTGGACTCTTGGGATAAGCTGGTCACGGCTTTCTTGGATAAATTCTTTCCTCCTCAAAAGCTGAGCAAGCTTAGAGTGGATGTTCAGACCTTCAAACAAAAAGATGGTGAATCCCTCTATGAAGCTTGGGAAAGATACAAGCAATTGACCAAAAGGTGTCCATTTGACATGTTTTCAGAATGGACCATATTAGATATATTCTATTATGGTCTATCTGAATTTTCGAAAATGTCATTGGACCATTCTGCAGGTGGATCCATTCACCTAAAGAAAACGCCTGTAGAAGCTCAAGAACTAATTGACATGGTTGCAAATAACCAATTCATGTACACATCTGAGAGGAATTCCGTGAATAATGGGACACCTCAGAAGAAAGGAGTTCTTGAGATTGATGCTCTGAATGCCATATTGGCTCAGAACAAAGTGTTGACTCAGCAAGTCAACATGATCTCTCAAAGTCTGAATGGATGGCAAAATGCATCCAATATTACTAAAGAGGTAGCTTCTGAAGAAGCTTATGATCCTGAGAACCCTGCAATAGCAGAGGTAAATTACATGGGTGAACCTTATGGAAACACCTATAATTCATCATGGAGAAATCATCCAAATTTCTCATGGAAGGATCAACAAAAACCTCAACAAGGCTTTAACAATGGTGGACGCAATAGGCTGAGCAATAGCAAGCCTTTTCCATCATCTTTTCAGCAACAGACAGAGACTTCTGAACAAAATACTTCTAATTTAGCAAATCTAGTCTCTGATCTGTCAAAAGCCACTTTCAGTTTCATGAGTGAAACAAGATCCTCCATCAGAAATCTGAAGGCACAAGTGGGCCAGCTGAGTAAGAAAGTCATTGAAACTCCTCCCAGTATTCTCCCAAGCAATACAGAAGAGAATCCAAAAGGAGAGTGCAAGGCCATTGATGTGATCAATATGGCCGAATGCACAAGGGAGGAGGAGGACGAAAAGCCTAGTGAGGAAAACCTCCTGGGACGTCTCTCAAGCAAGAGGGAGTTTCCTATTAAGGATCCAAAGGAATCTAAGGCTCATATAGAGACCATAGAGATTCCATTAAATCTCCTTCTGCCATTCATGAGCTCTGAAGAATATTCTTCCTCTGAGGAGGATGAAGATGTGACTGGAGAGCAAGTTGCTCAATATTTAGGAGCTATTATGAAGCTGAATGCCAAGTTGTTTGGTGATGAGACTTGGGAAAGTGAACCTCCCTTGCTCATTAGTGAACTAGATACCTGGATTCAGCAAATTTTACCTCAAAAGAAACAAGATCCTGGCAAATTCTTAATACCTTATACCATAGGCACATTTACCATTAAAAAAGCTCTATGTGATCTGGGGTCAGGGATAAATCTTATGCCACTCTCTGTAATGGAGAAGTTGGGAATCGTTGAGGTACAACCTGCCTTGTTCTCATTACAATTGGCAGACAAGTCATTGAGACAAGCTTATGGAATAGTAGAGGACATGTTAGTAAAGGTTGAAGGCCTTTACATCCCTGCTGATTTCATAATCTTAGACACTAGGAAGGAAGAGGATGAGTGTATCATCCTTTGATGACCTTTCCTAGCCACAGCAGAAGCTGTGATAGATGTCAACAGAGGTGAATTAGTCCTTCAATTGAATGGGGACTACCTTG
>NW_026264211.1:0-980 GCF_000817695.3 Arachis duranensis
TATTTTATAGTAATGGAATAACAAAAATTGGGATATAGATATAAAAATATTTTGAAGATATTTTGTGAAAGAAAATTATTTTATTTTATTTTTTTTTCGAAAAGAAATAAAATTAAAATCTAAAATTTTAAGAAAAATTTCGAAAAAGTAGTTAGAAAAAAAATTTTTGAATTTTGAATTTTATGATGAAAGAGAAAAGCACACAAAAGACACAAGACTTAAAATTTTTAGATCTAGTGCTCCTTATTTTCGAAAATTTTTGGAGGGAAAACACCAAGGAACACCAAACTTAAAAATTTTAAGATCAAGACACAAGAAAAACTCAAGAACACTTTGAAGATTCACAAGAACACCAAGAACACAAGAAAGAACACCAAACTTAAAATTTTTAGAAAACCAAAATAAAATTTTTGAAAACTAAAGAAAGATTAACAAGAGAACACCAAACTTAAAATTTGGCACAAGATTAAATCAAGAAAAATTATTTTTGAAAAAGATTTTCAAAAGTACTGGTGCTCCCTCATCAAGAATATAAACCAATGCTTTAGCCAATTGGGAATAAATATGACACTTGATGTAGATGTTCCAATTAGTGCTTTAAAAGGAACACAAGTGAAACAAGAAAAGACACAAAGCAAGAAAAACTCAAGATCAAACAAGAAAAAAAAGCAAGAACAACTTGAAGATTAATGAAGAACAAAGATCACAAGTCAAAAATTTTAAAGAAAAATATGAGATATGCAATTGACACCAAACTTAGAACAAGACACTAAAACTCACGAAAATTAGCAATTAATTAAAAGAAAAATAATAAATTTTGAAAAGAAATTTTTGAAAAGAAACTATCCTATCAAGATTTAATGACTCTATAACAATAAAAATAAAAATAAAAATAAAAACAAATTATTCCTAATCTAAGAAATAAAATAAGCCTTCAATTGTCCAAACGCAATAATCCCCGGCAACGGCGCCAAAAACTT
>NW_026264211.1:10144-11187 GCF_000817695.3 Arachis duranensis
CTGGCGTTAAACGCCCAGAATGGTGCCCATTCTGGCGTTTAACGCCCAAAGTACCCCTTACTGGCATTTTTTCGCCAGTAAGCTCCTTTTCTCTGCTTTTTGCACTGAATCCTTCTGTAACTCTGTGAATTCCTTAAATTTTGATAATTTCCCTTGTAGAAACAAAACATATGACCTGCTAATGACTGGGTTGCCTCCCAGCAAGCGCTTCTTTAATGTCTTTAGCTGGACCTTCACTGAGGATCATTCCAGCCTCAGTTTTGAGCAGTCCTGCTCAAAGTTGCTTTCAAGATAATGCTTGATCCTCTGTCCATTAACAATGAACTTCTTGTTCGAATCAGTATCCTGAAGCTCAACATATCCATATGGTGATACTCCTGTAATCACATACTGACCCCTCTAGCGGGATTTTAGTTTTCCTGGGAACAATCTGAGCCTAGAGTTGAAGAGCAGAACTTTTTGTCCTGGCTCAAAGACTATGGATGACAACTTCTTGTCAAGCCACTTCTTTGCCTTTTCCTTATAAATCTTTGCATTTTCAAAGGCACTGAGTCTAAATTCATCTAGCTCATTTAGCTGGAGTAATCTCTTTTCACCAGCTAACTTGGCATCCAGGTTTAGGAATCTGGTTGCCCAGTAGGCTTTATGTTCCAGTTCCACGGCAGATGACAGGCCTTGCCATACACAAGTTGGTATGGTGAGGTTCCTATTGGAGTCTTGAATGCTGTTCTGTATGCCCACAGAGCATCATCCAAGCTCCTTGCCCAATCCTTCCTTCGGGCTATTACAGTCCATTCTAGGATTCTTTTTAGCTCTCTGTTAGAGACTTCAGCTTGCCCATTTGTCTGTGGATGATACGGGGTAACCACTTTGTGGCTAATTCCATATCGGACCATAGCGAAGTAAAGCTGTTTATTGCAGAAATGAGTACCCCCATCACTGATTATGACTCTGGGAACACCAAATCTGCTGAAGATGTGTTTCTGGAGGAATTTCAGCACGGTTTTAGTATCATTAGTGGGTGTAGCAATTGCTTCTACCCA
>NW_026264211.1:12195-12535 GCF_000817695.3 Arachis duranensis
CCAAGGACAATTCCCTCAGTCACCATAAAGTGACATTTCTCCCAGTTTAAAACCAGGTTAGTCTCTTGGCACCTTTTCAGGACAAGTGCTAGGTGGTCAAGACAGGAGCTGAATGAGTCTCCATATACTGAAAAGTCATCCATGAAGACTTCCAGGAATTTCTCCACCATATCAGAGAAGATGGACAACATGCATCTCTGAAAGGTTGCAGGAGCATTACATAGACCAAAAGGCATCCTCCTGTAGGCAAACACACTTGAAGGGCAAGTAAATGCTGTTTTCTCTTGGTCTTGAGGATCTACTGCAATTTGGTTGTAACCTGAATAGCCATCCAAAAAGC
>NW_026264212.1:0-4285 GCF_000817695.3 Arachis duranensis
TAATATAGACTATTTTTATTTTCAATTAATCCTTTCATTATTGTTTATCATGTCTTCTTTTATTTTCACCATTAATTTTGTGAATTTTATAATTATGATGAGTGAGTAGTTCCATGACTTGATTGGGGGATGGTTGAAAGGAACCCTTGAGTTGAACTACTCAAGAGAAAAATTATAATTGGGTTTATTATTGAATCATCCTCTAATCATTAACTCAAGAACTTGTAGTGTGTGTTCTTTAGCTTTAAAATTTGTGATCCAAATACAACTTCAAGCAAATTTAACATAAGAGTTTTTAATTAAAATTAGTGAAATTTTGTTCCGATGATAGAGTTTTAGAAGAAACTTATTGTCTTTTCAATCAAGTAGAACATGTATGCAACTAATCTATTACTATGTAATTTATCCTATTCTACAAAAGAAAGAAAAACTAACTAAATATCCTAATTTATTGGTGTTTAGGGAAGAAAAATTACCTCCGGAAGTCAGGTACTGACCGACCTCCCCACACCTAAGGATTTGCACCGTCCTCGGTGCCATCTGTCAGGAACAGTGGTGGGCTGGTGGCAGTGTCTCTACAGTCAAGACTGTCGTGGCTCCCTGTGCTGGTGAATGAAGTAGAGTCCGGAGTGCCTGGATCGTCGTTGGGTCTGTGATTGCCTGTAAGTAGCTCCTTGAGGTGTTTGAAATGGCGGTGGTTGCGGCGCTCTCGGAGTTTTGCTTTCTTTTCTTGTTGGTCCAATCGCTTCAGTATTTGGTGCAGCAGCTGACTAGTAGATGGTGGAGGAGCTGCAGCATCCTCTGTGGACTGGCTGGAAGTGGCAAGTTGCGGCCTAAGATATCTCCCGCTAGGGACATACTAATCATCCCGTGGAAGAATGGCTTTGGTGTCTCCAGCTCTGTAGAATACTCCGGCTGCTGAGATAAGATCAGAGACCAAGGCAGGGAAAGGTAGGTTGCCTGCGATCTGCACGTGTTCCATAGGAGAACGGCCATGTCTGCCGTGAAGGAGGACTCATGAGTACTCGGGAAGATGTAATGGGACATAATCTGTGCCCATACGTGAGCCTCTAAGGTAAGTGCAGAAGCCGAGATTCTCTTAGGATGGGAACAATGGTATCTGAAGATCCATTTGCTGCTAGGTTGAGCGATAACTCTGAGAACAGCGTCCCAATCAAAGGTGTACGCCTGGCATTTGATGGTGGCTTTCTGAAAAGCGTCCAATCCTTCTGGAGCAGGGGGGAGATCTAAGGCGTGCTGAATGGCCTCTTCTGTAATAAGGACTTGCTTCTGGCGTAAATAAACTGACTGCAGAGTCGGCAGGTGGAAGTTGGAGTAAAACTCAACAACCCAAGAAAGATTAACCTGTCGTGGCTGTCTCTGTAAGAATCCCCAATGTCTTTGTGCAATTTATGGCTCAACAAATTCAGCAATACGAGGCGGAAGGATAAGAAGGTGTTCATTGTTGTAATTTCGAGCTGCCAGAATAGGAAACATCTACTCAGAATAGTGATTTGGAAATCGTGCAGTGTCTTTTGCTGGGAAGGCTCTCTCCTTTTCATCAACCTTGATAATCCTTTTAATTCTTTTTATTGAGGGCTTGACTGCAGTTGAAGAAGGCTCTGCCACTAATGCTCTCTTTGTTCCTTTCCTTACGATGGGTTTAGGGGTAGCTTTCTCTTTGCCTTTCTTGGTGGCCATTCTGAAAAAAGGGAAGAGAGAGTAAGTTAAATCCAAAGAGATAAAGCAAGGAAGGGGATTGAGTGAGTGATAATCAGTGCACGGTAAAGATGAATGAAATAAACACCTGGTCATGACAACATATGAAAAGATCAATAAAGGGAATAGAACAAGTGCATGATAGGGTAAGTAGATGCAAGATGATTATTGGCATGCCGGCAAGGGCATGAGTAGCATAGATCAAGCATCACTTCGTAACAAACTATCACATTTGTATTGGCAATGAAATTCAATTAATAAAATAGTAAAGGGAATTTGTGAAAAGCATGCATTGAATAGTAGGATAGGATAATGTAGAAAAGTGCATAATGCCACATGGGCTTTTTCACAAACACATAGCATGCATGGTAAATAATCCAAAGAAAATAATAAATTGAACATGCAAGCAACCCCTTTAAAAATATAATTGCGAAACAATTATGAAACAATCCACAATGACCAAATAAATTTCCAACACCAATAAAAAGGAAAGAAAAAGAAAACATAAGCAATGAAAGTAAAAAGAAAGAGAAAGGAAGAAGAAAACATAAATAAAGAAGAAGAATAGAAAAGTGAGGAGGGAAGAAGAAAAGAAAAACCTTGATAATGGTGGGAAGAGAGAGAGAAAGTAGAAATTGAGAATGAGGGAAGAAGGAAGAAGGGGGGAAGAAAGAAAGTGAGGGAAAAGAAAAAGTAGGATTGGGGGAAGAGAAAGATAAGATATGTGGCAAATTAGGATAAGCTGTGCGGCGCAAGCGACGTGGACGCGTGAGTGACGCATTCGCGCGAATGCGCATTAAGTGAATCGACGCAGATGCATCGGTCACACGGACGCGTGACACATGTTATGCTACTGGCGCGAGGGCAGCCTCGCGCTCGCACAACTCTCTGTTCGAATTTTTATTTTTGCCAAATGTTGGGTGACGCGATCGCGTGAGTGGCCATTAAAAGGATTTGACGCGGACGCGTGAGCCAAGCATCCGCGTGGAAAGAATTTGTGCGTTCAGCACCGATCCATCACCACTCTAGCACAACTTTCGGTCGTGCACCCATTTTACGTCGAATTCCAAGGCACGCGGCCACGTGAGTGACGCGGACGCGTGGGAGGCTAATTTTTGCACTTGACGTGGACGCGTCAGCGACGCGGTCACGTGTGATTATTTATACCAAAGGCATGCCTCCAGCCACGCTCTCGCGTGACTCTCTGTTCACTTTCTTATATTCTCGGATCCACCTGCGACGTGGACGCGTCAATGGTACGGTCGCGTCGCGTGAAGAATTTTTTTTTATGCAAATGCAGTATACAGATAAGGTGCAAGATAGAGGCAGTAGTATGGAGAAGAGTTATAGATGAGGGAAGAGAAGGAGAAGAAAAGGAACGATCATACCGTGGTGGGTTGTCTCCCACCTAGCGCTTTGCTTTAACGTCCTTAAGTTGGACACTTCAGTAGCTCAATTTTCAGTTGCGAGTGGATCCTCCAGGAAGAAGATCTCTAACTCCTTGTTTTTCGTCGCCTTCTCACCATGGTAGAGCTTCAAACGATGTCCATTAACCTTGATGAGTTCAGAGCTTGAAGGGTGACTTAGATTGAAACTCTATACAGTTCAGCCATCTCGACTCTATATGGACCTTCCCACCTTGATCGTAGTTTGCCTGGCATGAGCCTCAGTCTAGAGTTGTAAAGAAGGACCAAATCCCCAGGTTGGAACTCCATTCTCTTGATGTGTTGATCATGTACAGCCTTCATTTTCTCCTTGTACAGTCTTGAGTTCTCATAAGCTTCTAGGCGAAGGCTCTCCAATTCTTGCAGTTGCAACTTCCTTTCAGCACCGGCTTTCTCAAATCCCATGTTACATTCATTTACTGCCCAAAAAGCTTTGTGCTCCACCTCAACTGGAAGGTGACAAGCATTTCCATAGACTAAGCGGAAATGACTCATCCCAATGGGTGTCTTGTATGCTATTCTGTATGCCCAGAGTGCATCTTGTAGTCTGGTGCTCCAGTCTCTTCTATGAGGTTTGACTATCTTCTGTAAAATGCGCTTTATCTCTCTGTTAGACACCTCGGCTTGTCCATTAGTCTGAGGATGGTAGGCTATTACTATTTTATGAATGATCCCATGCTTTTTCAGTAATCATGTTAGTCTCCTGTTACAAAAATGGGTGCCTGGGGCACGAAATTGTAATCATCAATGGCGCCATCAACATGGTACACTCAATTGCAATCTCAACTCTTTATCACAACTTCGCACAACTAACCAGCAAGTGTACTGGGTTGTCCAAGTAATAAACCTTACGCGAGTAAGGGTCGATCCCACGGAGATTGTTGGTATGAAGCAAGCTATGGGCACCTTGTAAATCTTAGTCAGGCAGACTCAAATGGTCATGGATGATGAATAAAACATAAACATAAAGATAGAGATACTTATGTAATTCATTGGTAAGAATTTCAGATAAGCGTATGGAGATGCTTTGTCCCTTCCGTCTCTCTGCTTTCCTACTGTCTTCATCCAATCCTTCTTACTCCTTTCCATGGCAAGCTGTATGTTGGGCATCACCGTTGTCA
>NW_026264212.1:12368-12529 GCF_000817695.3 Arachis duranensis
ATGGCATGCAAAAATGCGTTTTTAGCCATTTCTGGCGTTAAACGCCGGGCTGGTGCCCATTTCTGGCGTTTAACGCCAGCTACTTGCCCTTTTCTGGCGTTTAACGCCAGTCTAGTGCCCCTTTCTGGCGTTAAACGCCCAGAATGGTGCCAGACTGGGCG
>NW_026264213.1:0-3102 GCF_000817695.3 Arachis duranensis
GTGTAATCACAATTTCCCACACCAAGTTTTTGGCACCGTTGCCGGAGATTGTTCGAGTTTGGACAACTGACGGTATATTTTATTGCTTAGATTAGGAAAAATTTATCTTTTTTTTTTGGTTTAGAGTCACTAAAATTGAGTTTTCTATTATTGTTTTTGGTCAAAATATTAAAATCCTTATTTTCTTTTTCTAAATTATTTTCAAAAGTTTTTTTTAAAAAAAAAACAATAACTTTATAATTTAGTCTTCTATTTGAGTTTAGTTTCATGTTTTAAGTTTGGTGTCAATTGCATGTTTTTATTTTCCTTCAATTTTTCGAATTGCATGTTATTATTTTTCTTTATATTTTCGAGTTTTATATGTCTTGTTCTTTCTTGATCTTCAAGTTGTTCTTGTTTATTTTCTTTGTTTGATCTTTAATTTTTCTTGTTGTGTGTCTTTCCTTGTTTTTCTTGTGCAATTTCGAATTATTAGTGTCCAAAATATTAAAATTTTTAAGTTTGGTGTCCTTTGTGTCCTTATTTCCTTAAAAATTTTTAAAATTTGTTCTTGGTTTTCATCTTAATCTTCAAAGTATTCTTGGTGTTCATCTTGACATTCAAAGTTTTCGTGTTTATTTTTTTGTATTGATCTAAAAATTCTAAGTTTGGTGTCATTTTATTGTTTTTCTCTTTCCTTATTGAATTCAAAAAATATCTTTCCCTTTATTTACTCATAGTTTTCGAATTCTCTAAGTTGACTTATTCAAAATTTTAACATTTGGTAGTTTCTTGTTAGTTAAAATTTCAATTTTAAAATTTATCTTTTAAATCTTTTTCAATTTTCTTTTTCTATTTTTCGAAAATCCTTTATAAAATTTTTCAAAATCTTTTTCTTACTCATAATTTTTGAATTACTTGTACTATCTTATTATTTTGATTGAAAAATTTTAAGTTTGGTGTTTCCTTGTTGAGAAAGTTTTAATCTTCAAATTTTAAAATCATATCTTTTTCAAATCTTTTCTTTTATTTATTTATTTTTACAAGCATCTTTAATTTTAAGACATATCTTTTTCAAAACCTCCTAACCACTTTCTCTCTCTTCATTTTTCGAAAATCATATCCAAAATTTTTTCAGAATTTTCGTTTATTAATCTTTTTATTATTCGAATTTCTTTTATTTCTTTATCTTTTAGTTTTTGAAATTTATATTTTATTTTTCAATTATTTTATTTTATTTCTTTCTTTCAATTTGGTTTATCTTTAATTAAATAAAATAAAAACAAAAATATTTTAATTTTTCTTTTACTTTATTTCTATTTTACAATCCACAACATCTCCCTTTCTCCATCATGGACCTAAGTGGAAATGAACAGTCCAGAAGGACTCTGGGGTCATATGCTAACCCCACTACTGCTGCATATGGGAGTAGTATCTGTATACCCCTCATAAGAGCCAGCAATTTTGAGCTAAACCCTCAGCTCATTATCATAGTGCAGCAAAATTGCCAGTATTTCAATCTTCCACAAGAAGAACCTACTGAGTTTCTGGCACAGTTCTTACAACTTGCTGACACAATACGTGATAAGGAAGTAGATCATGATGTCTACAGATTATTACTGTTTCCATTTGCTGTAAAAGATCATGCTAAGAGGTGGTTGAATAACCAACCCACAGCAAGCATAAGAACATGGAAATAGTTATCAGACAAATTCCTGAATCAATATTTCCCTCCAAAAAAGATGACACAGCTAAGGCTGGACATCCAAGGCTTTAAACAAAAGGATAATGAATCTCTTTATAATGCTTGGGAGAGGTACATAGGGATGCTAAGAAAATGTCCCTCTGAAATATTTTCAGAGTGGGTGTAGTTAGAAATCTTTTACTACGGGCTTACAGAAAAGGCCCAAATGTCCCTAGACCACTCAGCTGGTGGATCTATACATATGAGAAAGACAATTGAAGAGGCTCAATAGCTCATTGATACAGTTGCTAGAAATCAATATCTATACTTAAGTAGTGGGTCCTCCATGAAAGAAGAAGCTAATGCAGTATCCACTGAACTTAGTCTTCAAGAACAAGTTGCTGAAATCAATCAGCAATTGCTTAGTATAACAAAACAGTTCCCAAAATTCAAAGAGATGCTCCAAGACACTAAAAATGCTAACCAGAATATGGAAGCACAATTGGATCAGACAAGACAGCAGCTATCTAAACAGATAACAGAAGAATGCCAAGCTGTTCAATTAAGAAGTGAGAAGACATTGAATGTCTCAACTCAAAGCAGCAGAAAGCCAAGAAAGGAACAACTGATAGAGGATGACCAACCCACTGCCCAAAATCCCTCTAAGGACATTAAGAGCCTAGAGAGGAATGATTCTGGCATTCAAACGCCAGAAAAGGGTAAGAAAGTGGCGTTAAACGCCCAAGGGATGGCCAGTTCTGGCGTCCAAACACCAGAAAAGGGTGGTAATCTGGCATTAAACGCCCAGGCAGCCCCCAATTCTGGCGTTCAAACGCCAATAAGGGATCAGACACCTGCAAGTGCTGATAACAACCCCCTTAAGCAGGCTTCTCCAACCACTTCTGTAGGAAACAAACCTGCAACAAATAAGGTTGAAGAATATAAAGCCAAGATGCCTTATCCTCTGAAACTCTGCCAAGCAGAATAGGATAAACAATTTTCCTGCTTTGCAGACTATCTCAGGACTCTTGAAATAAAGATTCCATTTGCAGAGGCACTTGAGCAAATACCCTCTTATGCTAAGTTCATGAAAGAGATCTTAAGTCATAAGAAGGATTGGAGAGAAACTGAAAAGGTTTTCCTCACTGAAGAATGCAGTGCAGTCATTTTGAAAAGCTTACCAGAGAAGCTTAAGGATCCCGAAAACTTTATGATACTATGCACATTAGAGGGTACTTGTACCAAGACAGCTCTATGTGACCTTGGGGCAAGTATCAACCTAATCCCTGCATCCACTATCAGAAAGCTTGGCTTGACTGATGAGGTCAAACCAACCCGGATATGTCTTCAACTTGCTGATGGCTCCATTAAATATCCATCAGGCATAATTGAGGACATGATTGTCAAGGTTGGGCCATTTGCCTTTCCCACTGACTTTG
>NW_026264213.1:11852-12518 GCF_000817695.3 Arachis duranensis
GTCCAACCTTTGATTAAAGTTGACCCTTCTAGTGTAGGGGCGTTCATCTCCTTGCATCATGGGCAAGTGGAACGCCAACCTCACATTTTCCGGACTAAAATCTAAGTATTTCCCCCAAACCATTGTGAGATAATTCTTTGGACTCGGGTTCATACTTTGATCATGGTTCATAGTGATCCATGCATTGGCATAGAACTCTTGAACCATTAAGATTCCGACTTGTTGCATGGGGTTGGTTAGGACTTCCCAACCTCTTTTTCGGATCTCATGTCGGATCTCCAGATACTCATTTTTCTTAAGCTAGAAAGGGACCTCAGGGATCACCTTCTTCTTTGCCACAACATCATAGAAGTAGTCTTGATGGCTTTTGGAGATGAATCTTTCCATCTCCCATGACTCGGAGGTGGAAGCTTTTATCTTCCCTTTTCCTTTTCTAGAGGATTCTCTGGCCTTAGGTGTCATTGATGGTAATGAAAAAACAAAAAGCTTATGCTTTTACCATACCAAACTTAAAATATTGCTCGCCCTCGAGCAAGAGAAGAAAGAAGAGAAGAAGAAGAAGAAGAAAATATGGAGGAGAGTGAAAGATGGTGTTTCGGCCAAGGTGTAGAAGAGGGGGTTTGTGTTGTGTGAAAATGAAGTAGAATGGAAGGGTATATATAGGGA
>NW_026264214.1:0-1168 GCF_000817695.3 Arachis duranensis
GTTTTTATTTATCAAATCATATAGCAAGCATCACCAAGTAATAATAATCACATAATTATTAATAATAATATCTGTCATACACAAGATTTCAAATAAAACTCACATACAAATCCTATCCCTCTATTTAAAATAAAAATGTTAAGCAATAAGAGCGAGGGAACTTCTATGAAAGTAACTTAACTCATAAGTAATTTCTATAATCTCCCGCAAACTTCAAACTGGGTCTTCAAACCTGCGTCACTGAAAAGGTGGAGGATTTTGGGGTGAGAACAAACCACACGTTCTCAGTAGGGAATGGGAATGCCATAAAAGTAATGATTAACATGCAAATAATTAACATACTCAAGGAAACTATATTTTTATCAAACCTTTTTGAAAATACTATTCTTGGTTTTACTTTAACTAACTATTTACCTTTTTCAAAAATCTAAGCTCAAAATAAATTCCAAAATATAAAACTGGTCACTTTAAACATTTTTCAACCACATAATTAATTTTCAATCACAACGTCAATTCTTAATCATCATCATACACTCACCAACTAATAGCACTAACAAAAGATTCAATTCAACACACAAACCAGTCACAGCAAGGCAGACAGCAATCACAGAGAAGTACAATGAGCAAGCCCAATCAAATGCAAATGCACAAACAAGGATGATGCATGTCTAGCCCTAGTGCAGGTAATGAGCTCATTTGTCGGTTACATACCCGCTCCCGACGTTACCCGGAGTCCTTTGACCAGGTAAGGCTTCCCTGTTGGCAATGCCCCTCGCAAGAGTCCTTTGACTTGTGAGGCAAACCACTGCAAGAGTCCTTTGACTTGCATGGCGGAGCTAGTTAACTTATATCTGCCCAACACACTCACTGTAAGAGTCCTTTGACTTACAGGAGCACACACACACTCTCACTGTAAGAGTCCTTTGACTTACAGGAGCACACACACACTCTCACTGTAAGAGTCCTTTGACTTACAGGAGCACACACACACTCTCACTGTAAGAGTCCTTTGACTTACAGGAGTATATGCTAGTTGTGTTTTCTCGATACCTCTGTAAGAGTCCTCTGACTTACAGAATAGCATTATAGCTAAGTATCCCAGGGAAGCGCTCTTAGTGGTCGTACCACCATTTATCTGACTGCCTTCACGCAGCAGATCATCACATAA
>NW_026264214.1:7460-12516 GCF_000817695.3 Arachis duranensis
AAGTAATAATAACTCACAAGAGTGAGGTCAATCCCACAGGGATTGATGGATCAAGCAACTTTAGTGGGTGATTAGTTTAGTCAAGCTAACATTGAAGTGAATTGTGTGAAGTTGATCAACAGAAAGTAAATTGCAGGAATGATAAAGTTGCAGAATGTAAATGGGCAGAAAACTTAGAGCAAGAAAGTAAAATAGCTGAAACTTAAATTGCAAGAAAAATAAATTGCATGAAAAGTAAAGGGGGTTGGGTGCTGAAAATTAAAGAGAGCAATAGATCAAAACTCAGAAAATCTTGCAGAAAGCTTAACTTGTAGGAAAGTAAATTGGGATCATGAACAGAAATATAAAATGAAGAACAAGTGCAGAAGAATTAAATTGCTTGAAAGTAAATTGAAAACCAATGGAACAGTAAAAACAGAAGAGCAGCCAAGAACTCAACTCAATTGCAAAATAAAATTGAAGATCTCAGAGAATCAAAGAGATTAGAAAAACAAGTCTAGATCTCAATTCCTTCCTTGATCAAAGTAGAAAGAAGATTGAAGAAGAAAGAAAGATGAAAGCAGTAAGAGAGTTTTGATTCAAATCCTTAATTTCTTGAATTATGCAGAAGAACACGGCAGAGATGTTGCAGATGGAGAATGAAAACATAATTCCTTTCAATATCAATCCAAAATTAAAACGGAAAGGAAAATTAAAAGAGAGAGCTCTCTACTACTACTCCTAATTCTCCCTAGTGGAGCTAGCCTCCTTAATTGAGCTTTTATTGATGCCTTTATATAGGCTTTACAAAATGAAAAATGAAAATAAAATTAAAACAAATTACAAAAATGAAAATCCTAATTTAATTTATCCATGTGCCTTTGAGTGATGACGTGGGCTTTGCTTGCTTTGGATTTGAGGAGAAATGGGTTTGGTTGGCCTTGATTCAATTTGGAGAGGAATTGAATTTAAATGAAATTTTGGTTGAATTTTGGCCCATGTTGCTCCCAGGAGGCTGCTATGCTCTTGTGGAGAGCAGAGCAGTGAAGCTTTGTGTGGGTATCCAATTTGTGTGCCAAGGCTTGGAAACATCAGGATGCTGCCCTGCCCTTGGGGAGAGCAGGGCAGTGGTGTCATGGTGTGCCTTCTGTCCGTGTCAAGTGCTGCGCTCCTCTCTCCCCTTAGGTGCTTGGTTCGAAACCCATCAGTGGCACTTGGAGTTGATTTTTCTTGGATTTTCTTCAAGAAGAGCACGACATTGCCCTGCTCTCCAAGAGGGCAGAGCAGAATAATGAGCGCTACTTTGCTTTGGAGTGAGGCTCCAGCTTCGAACCTTGGTGGAAGCACTTTGGTTTATTTTCGCTTATTTTTTTCCCTTAAAGATGCCTTTCACTCATGCCTCAACTTTACGCCAAATATAAATTGCTATATATCGTTGAAAAGCTCTGAATGTCAGCTTTCCAACGCAACTAGAAGCACATCAATCGGATGTCTGTAGCTCAAGTTATAGCCCTTTGAAGTAGGCATGGTCATGTTGTGAGCGGCCAGATTTTAACTTACCGAAAATTTGCTCCAACCTCACTTTGTTTCATCATGATTCTGCCCTGCCCTTGGCAAGAGCAGGGCAGTGTGCGTGCTGGTTGCTTCCTCCTTTGATTTGGTCATGGGCCACGCTTTTAAAAGCATGGTCTAAGGCTCCAAAGTGTACCCCAACTTCAAAGTGTACCCCAAAGCTCTTTTTTTCTCCTTTTTAGCTTATTTTGTGCTTCTTTGCTTCTTTTTCTTCTTATTTCCTACATGATTTATAAATTTAAAAGATCAAGAAAATATATCATTTAAGCACAAAAGCATTCAATATTTAAGCACAAATCATCAATTTCTTGTATGAAAAAGCATAGAAAAATAGGTATATGATGACTTGTCATCAGGAAGCATGAAGAGCTTCTCTCTAAACAGAGTCAAACAGATCCCCCACAGTCAAACTCTAAGTTTGGTGTTGGGAGGCCACAACCAAATTCTAAGTTTGGTGTTGAACCCCCACATTCAAACTCTAAGTTTGGTGTTGGGAGGTTCCAACATTGCTCTGAACATCTGTGAGGCTCCATGAGAGCCCACTGTGAAGCTACTGACATTAAAGAAGCACTTGTTGGGAGGCAACCCAATGTTATATTTATCTATTTTCCATTGTTATTTTATGTTTTCTATAGGTTGATGATCATGTGAAGTCACAAAAACAATTGAAAAAGCAAAAACAGAATGAAAAACTGAAAGAAAAATAGCACACCCTGGAGGAAAAGCTTGCTGGCGTTTAAACGCCAGTAAGGGCAGCAAATGGGCATTTAACGCCTAGTCTGGCACCATTCTGGGTATTTAACGCCAGAAAGGGGCACCAGAATGGCGTTTAACACCAGAAAGGGGCAAGAAGCTGGCGTTAAACGCCAGAAATGGGCAGCAGCCCGGCGTTTAATGCCAGGATTAGTAGAAAGGGCATTTTTGCATGCCACTTGGTGCAGGGATGAGTTATCCTTGACACCTCAGGATCTGTGGACCCCACAGGATCCCCACCTACCTCACCACCCTCTCTCTTCTTCACCCATTCACCAATCACCTCAATACCTCTTCCCCAAAAACCCCTCACCTATCAAATCCCACCATTCTCTTCACCACTCACATCCATCCTTCATAAAACCCCACCTACCCCACCATCCAAATTCAAACCACTTTTCCTACCAAACCCACCCATAATTGCCGAACCCTACCCGTCTCTCCACCCCTATATAAACCCTTCTTCACTCCTTTATTTTCACACAACCTAAACACCACTTCTCCCCTTGGCCGAAACACAAAGCCCCCCTCCATCTCCTCTATTTCCTCTTTTTCTACTCTCTTCTTTCTTCTTTTGCTCGAGGACGAGCAAACCTTCTAAGATTGGTGTGGTAAAAGCGTTGCTTTTTGTTTTTCCATAACCATTTATGGCACCTAAGGCCGGAGAAACCTCTAGAAAGAGAAAAGGAAAGGCAAAAGCTTCCACCTCTGAGTCATGAGAGATGGAGAGATTCATCTCAAGGTTGCATCAAGACCATTTCTATGAAGTTGTGGCCAATAAGAAGGTGTTCCCCGAGGTCCCTTTCAAACTCAAAAAGGGTCAACTTTGATCAAAGGTTGGACCAAGTCCTCATGGATACCACTAAGAAAAGGATGGAGCAAACAAGAGATCCCACTCATGGACATGAGGAAATTCCTCATCATGAAATCCCTGAGATGCCTCAAGGGATGCACTTTCCTCCATAAAACTATTGGGAGCAAATGAACACCTCCCTAGGAGAATTGAGTTCCAACATGGGACAACTAAGGGTGGAGCACCAAGAACATTCCATCATGCTCCATGAAATTAGAGAAGACCAAAGAGTCATGAGAGAGGAGCAACAAAGGCAAGGAAGAGACATTGAGGAGCTCAAGCACCCCATAAGATCTTCAAGAGGAAGAACAAGCCGCCATCACTAAGGTGGACCTGTTCTTTAATCTCCTTGTTCTTTATTTTTCTGTTTTTTGAATTTTTATGCTTATGTTTATCTATGTTTGTGTCTTATTACATGATCATTAGTGTCTTAGTGTCTATGTCTTAAAGCTATGAATGTACTATGAATCCATCACCTCTCTTAAATGAAAAATGCTTTAATCACAAAAGAACAAGAAGTACAGGATTTCGAATTCATCTCTGAAACTAGTTGAATTGGTTTGATGTGGTAGCAATACTTTTGTTTTCTGAATGTATGCTTGAACAGTGCATATGTCTTTTGAATTTGTTGTTCATGAATGTTAAAATTGTTGGCTCTTGAAAGAATGATGGAAAAGGAGAAATGTTATTGAGGATCTGAAAAATCATCAAATTGATTCTTGAAGCAAGAAAAAGCAGTGAATATTCAAAAAAAAAGAAAAAAAAAGAGAAAAAAGGCATGCAGAAAAAGCCAATAGCCCTTTAAACCAAAAGGCAAGGGTAAAAATAAGGATCCAAGGCTTTGAGCATCAGTGGATAGGAGGGCCCACAGGAATAAAATCCTGGCCTAAGCGGCTAAACCAAGTTGTCCCTAACCATGTGCTTGTGGCGTGAAGGTGTCAAGTAAAAACTTGAGACTGAGTGGTTAAAGTCGTGATCCAAGGCAAAAAGAGTGTGCTTAAGAAACCTGGAGACCTCTAATTGGGGACTCTAGCAAAGCTGAGTCACAATCTGAAAAGGTTCACCCAGTTATGTGTCTGTGGCATGTATGTATCCGGTACCTGGAAAACAGAGAGCTTTGGGCCACGGCCAAGACTCATAAAGTAGCTGTGTTCAAGACTCATCATACTTAACTAGGAGAATCAATAACACTATCCGGACTCTGAGTTCCTATAGAAGCCAATCATTCTGAACTTCAAAGGATAAAGTGAGATGCCAAAACTGTTCAGATGCAAAAAGCTACTAGTCCCGCTCATCTAATTGGAGCTAAGTTTCATTGATATTTTGGAGTCTATAGTATATTCTCTTCTTTTTATCCTATTTGATTTTCAGTTGCTTGGGGACAAGCAATAATTTAAGTTTGGTGTTGTGATGAGCGGATAATTTATACGCTTTTTGGCATTGTTTTTAGTGTGTTTTTAGTATGTTTTAGTTAGTTTTTATTATATTTTTATTAGTTTTTATTTAAAAATCACTTTTCTGGACTTTACTCTGAGTTTGTGTGTTTTTCTGTGATTTCAGGTATTTTCTGGCTGAAATTGAGGGACCTGAGCAAATATCTGATTCAGAGGCTGAAAAGGACTGTAGATGCTGTTGGATTCTGACCTCCCTGCACTCAAAGTGGATTTTCTAGAGCTACAGAACCCAATTGGAGCGCTCTCAATTGTGTTAGAAGGTAGACATCCTGGGCTTTCCAGCAATATATAATAGTCCATACTTTGCCTGAGATTTGATGGCCCAAACCGGCGTTCCAAATCAGCTCAAGACTGCCCGGCGTTTAACGCCGGAACTGGCACAGAAGTGGGAGTTAAACGCCCAAACTGGCACAAAAGCTGGCATTTAACTCCAAGAAAAGTCTCT
>NW_026264215.1:0-858 GCF_000817695.3 Arachis duranensis
AATGGAGAAGCTGGGGATCATTGAGGTACAACCTGCCTTGTTCTCATTACAATTGGCAGACAAGTCATTGAGACAAGCTTAAGGAATAGTGGAGGACGTGTTAGTAAAGGTTGAAAGCCTTTACATCCCTGCTGATTTCATAATATTAGACACTGGGAAGGAAGAGGATGAATGCATCATCCTTGGAAGACCTTTCCTAGCCACAACAGAAGCTGTGATAGATGTCAACAGAGGTGAATTAGTCCTTCAATTGAATGGGAACTACCTTGTGTTTAAGGCACATGGTCATCCCTCTGTGACAAAAGAGAGTAAGCATGAAGAGCTTCTCTCAGTTCAGAGTCAAGAAGAGCCCCTACAGTTGATGAGCGGATAATTTGTACGCTTTTTGGCATTGTTTTTAGTATGTTTTAGTATGATCTAGTTAGTTTTTAGTATATTTTTGTTAGTTTTTAGTTAAAATTCACTTTTCTGGACTTTACTATGAGTTTGTGTGTTTTTCTGTGATTTCAGGTATTTTCTGGCTGAAATTGAGGGACCTGAGCAAAAATCTGATTCAGAGACCAAAAAGGACTGCAGATGCTGTTGGATTCTGACCTCCCTGCACTCGAAGTGGATTTTCTGGAGCTACAGAAGCCCAATTGGCGCTCTCTCAACGGCGTTGGAAAGTAGACATCCTGGGCTTTCCAGCAATATATGATAGTCTATACTTTGCCCAAGATTTGATGGCCCAAACCGGCGTACAATGTCACCCTCAGAAATCCCAGCGTTAAACGCCGGAACTGGCACCAAAATGGGAGTTAAACGCCCAAACTGGCACTAAAGCTGGCGTTTAACTCCAAGAAGAGTCTCTACACGAAA
>NW_026264215.1:9274-10811 GCF_000817695.3 Arachis duranensis
CGGCCTGACCGAGAACCGACAGATGATTAGCCATGCTGTGACAGAGCATAGGAACATTTTCACTGAGAGGATGGGAGGTAGCCAGTGACAACGGTGAAACCCTACATAAGCTTGCCATGGAAAGGAGTAAGAAGGATTGGATGAAGACAGTAGGAAAGCAGAGAGACGGAAGGGAAGGCATCTTCATACACTTGTCTGAAGTTCCTACCGATGAATTACATAAGTATCTCTATCCTTATCTTTATGTTTTTATGCGTTCATCACCATATCCATTTGAGTTTGCCTGACTAAGATTTACAAGATGACCATAGCTTGCTTCATACTAACAATCACCGTGGGATCGACCCTTACTTGCGTAAGGTTTATTACTTGGACGACCCAGTGCACTTGCTGGTTAGTTGTGCGAAGTTGTGTAATGCCATGGTATTGAACACCAAGTTTTTGGGGTTCATGACCGGGGATTATGAGAGTTGTGAAAAGTATTGTTCACAATTTCGCGCACCAACAGTCAAACTCTAAGTTTGGTGTTGGGAGGCCACAACCAAACTCTAAGTTTGATGTTAAGATCCCATATCCAAACTCTAAGTTTGGTGTTGTGACTATACAACATTGACCTGATCACCTTTGTGGCTCCATGAGAGCCATTGTCAAGCTATTGACATTAAAGAAGCGCTTGTTGGGAGGCAATCCAATTTTATTTATCTAATTTTTATTTTATTGTTATTTTATGTTTTATTAGGTACATGATCATGAGGAGTCACGAAAAAATCATAAAAATTAAAAACAGAATCAAAAACAGCAGAAAAAAAATCACACCCTGGAGGAAGCATAGACTGGCGTTCAACGCCAGTAAGATGCATCTGGCTGGCGTTCAACGCCAGAACAGAGCATCATTCTGGTGCTGAACGCCAGAAACAAGCAACATTCTGGCGCTGAACGCCAGGAATGTGCCTAAGAGGAAAAGCTGGCGCTGAACGCCAGTAACAAGTATGAAACTGGCGTTCAACGCCAGAAACATGCTTTACATGGGCGTTGAACGCTCAGAATGTGCACCACACGGCCTTTAAACGCCAGAATGGTGTGCAAAGGCAATTTACACGCCTATTTGGTGCAGGGATGGAATTCTTTGACACCTCAGGATCTGTGGACCCCACAGGATCACCTCAGGATCTGTGGACCCCACAGGATCCCCACCTACTATATTCCCACCTTACCTCCTAATCTTATTTTGTGATTTCTCCATGTCACACTTCCCAACACTCTTCACCAATCACCTCAATCCCTCTTCCTAATCACCTCCCTCACCACTCACATCCATCCACTCTTCCCCATAAACCCCACCTACCTTCAAAAATTCAAAAACATTTTCCCACCCATTCCCACCCTAAATGGCTGAACATTCACTCCCCCCTCTCCCTATATATACCCTTCCATTCTACTTCATTTTCACACAACAAAACCCCCTCTTCTTCACCTTGGCCGAACCTACATCTCTCTCTCTCTACCATATTCTCTACTTCTTCTTCTTCTTCTCTTC
>NW_026264215.1:11913-12508 GCF_000817695.3 Arachis duranensis
AATGTTGTGTTTATCTATGTTTTGTGTCTCTACTTCATGATCATTAGTATGTAGTAACCATGTCTTAAAGCTATGAATAAAATCCATTAATCCTTCACCTCTCTTAAATGAAAAATGTTTTAATTCAAAAGAACAAGAAGTACATGAATTTCGAATTCATCATTGAATTTAATTTAATTATATTGATGTGGTGACAATACTTTTTGTTTTCTGAATGAATGCTAAAACAGTGCATATTTTTTATCTTGTTGTTTATGAATGTTAAAACTGTTGGCTCTTGAAAGAATGATGAACAAAGAGAAATGTTATTGATAATCTGAAAAATCATGAAATTGATTCTTGAAGCAAGAAAAAGCAGTGGAAAACAAAAGCTTGCGGAAAAAAAAAGGAAAAGCTTGCAAAAAAAATGGCGAAAAAAATAGAAAGAAAAAGAAAAAGCAAGCAGAAAACCAAAAGGCAAGGGTAAAAAGGATCCAAGGCTTTGAGCATCAATGGATAGGAGGGCCCAAGGAATTAAAATCCAGGCCTAAACGGCTAAATCAAGCTGTCCCTAACCATGTGCTTGTGTCATGAAGGTCCAAGTGAAAAGCTTGAG
>NW_026264216.1:0-2764 GCF_000817695.3 Arachis duranensis
AATAAAGAAAGATCAAGGTCGGGAGCCAGGACCTTGACTACTGATGAGAAGTCATCTTAGACTAGTTTCACAAGCATTTTAAAACTTGTTTTCATAGGTTTCATGAACTTTCTTGAGCAATAGGTATGTAATTAGATTGGAATTTCATGTATCCCTTGATACAATTAAACATGGTTTTTATGTGCTTTTTCATAAGGTTTTATGCAAATTTTACTTGATGTTATGAGTGATGCAAACACTTTGTGATTATAGCAAACTTTGATGCTATTGTTTGATTGATAATAGGTGGAAAATAAGGAAGAAAGAAGCAAGAAAGAAGCAGAGGAAGAAGCAGAGCAAGTAACGTTGGTGTCCAAAGTTGGCTCACCAATGTTACCTCAAATGTTAGAGGAGAAAGGGGTATGCAACATTGTTCCACCAACTTTGCTAACAACGTTATTGTAAATTTGGGTGCCAACATTGGAGGGAACGTTGTTGAAACAACGTTACCTCCAACGTCCTCGAAAATTTTCAAATCTGGGGCTGAAGAATTTTGCGCGACGCGTACGTGTGGAAGTGTAATTCTTGCATATGCATCAGCAACGTGCACGTGAAAAATAGCAAAAATCCCATTCGAAGAATACGCGTACGTGTGACCAAGCGAACGTTGGAGGTCAAACGTTGCCTCAAACACTACCTTCAATGTTCTCGATGAGAAGCCCAAAATTGGACTTGAAAAACTTGCATCGACGCGCACCCGTCTATGATGCGTACGCGTGGATGTAGATTTTGGCCAGACTCACAAACGCGTGAGCGTCGCTCACGCGCGAAATGCTATTTTGACGTGTATGCGTGGGCGACGCGCACGCGTGGATGGACAAACGTTGGTGCACCAACGTTGAGTCAAACGTTGGCAGCAATGCTCATTCTTTTCAAAATCCTTCTTCAAGGCAACGTTTGACTCAACGTTTTCTTGCAAACGTCGAGCACCAACGTTGACACCAGCTCCAGTATAATTGAGCACCCATGCAGATCATGAAGATTGATTGCCAAACACCCGTCTTCAACATCACTAAGACCCATTCTAGCTTGCTTCAATAGAGGCCAAAAAGCCTAATCCAAGCACTTGAAGACTGAATTGGAAAGTGTATAAATAGAGGAGAATTTGATTTTGAAAGGAGATCTGGGAGGCTGGGGAGTCAGGGACCCAAATTGGGAAACTCTACACTCAATTTCTTTTGTATTTTCTCTTCTGCAATTCTCTACAATTTTCAGTTTTCTGGTTTTTTCATGAGTATTAATGAACTAAACCCTAAATTCATTAGGGGGAAGAGCTCTATTGTAATCATAATGAATCAATGAAATTCTTCTTCTTCTCAATCTGCTTGGGTAGCTATAAGATATCTTCTATTTTGATTGTGAATTATTCACTCCGGAAGGGGGTTTATTTCAGCTGAATGCTTGTGTGAGCCTCAGAAGGGGAATCACTTGCATTAGAATTGGAGCTCTATCCTTCACAATTCTCTCAACCAACACCATTCAAGAGGAATTGAGGTTTTGAGAATTTGTGTGGCTTATGTATAAGAGGATGCTCTAACTCTTTTCATGACAATTAGATCAAGGAATTGGCAAGATTGATTGTGATTAGAGAGATTGGATTGCCAAGGAATTGGGATCCAATCAATTTTAATCTGCCATAGATCTACTCATATGATTGAGAAAGGAGTTAAGACTCAATTGATTCATGATAGATTATGATATCTCCAATTCCTGATGAATCATTTTCTTTGAATTTCGTTGATTTATATCTCTCTGATTTCACTTCAATTTGAATTATTTACTACTGATATGATTCCTTGCACCCATTTCCCCTTATAATTCATGCAATTTAAGTTTCACTGCAATTTAGATTCTGCAATTTTACTTTTTTGTATTCTAAGATTCAGTTATTTACATTTTTTGAAATTTAAGATTCAGCTCTTTTAGTTTCTTGATCTTTATCTTTCAATAATTTACCTTTCTTGCCATTTAAGTTTCTGCCAATTTACTTTTAGCACTTTAATTTCATGAAATTTACCTTATGTTAATCAATTTTCACTCAAAACACCAACTGTTAGCTTGACTAGACCCATCACCATACTAAAATTGCTTGATCCATCAATCTCTGTGGGATCGACCTCACTTTTGTGAGTTTTGCTACTTGATACGACCTGGTACACTTGCCTGTTAGTTTGTGTGGAATTCAATTTTCCGCACATCAAGTTTTTGGCACCGTTGTCGGGAATTGATTTAGATTGACAATGATTAAGTAGGTGATACTCTAGATTAAGCATTTTTCTTTGTTTTTGTTAAGCCTACTAACTTTTGAGATTTTGTTTCTGCTAACTGTAACTTTACTCTGGCAATAGAGTGCTCTACTTTTGTTTGTTGGTTTGTTTGTGTTGTATGCCATGAGGAAGAAGAGGTGCATCTACCTCCTTTGATTCTGAACTAGAGAGAACCTTCTTGAGATTGAGAAGAGAAGCAAGAGGGAATGGAGTGATTGGAGAAGAAGAGTCAGAAGAGGGAGATCAAGAAATAGAGGATAACCTCCCTAATCCACCAGAGGATGTGGCCAACAACAATGGCCAGCCTCCAAAGAGAGTTCTAGCCTCTTACACCATCCCCAACCCAAGAAAATGTGGGAGCAGCATCTTAACTCCTAATGTCCATGCAAACAATTTTGAACTCAAACCTTAACTAATCACTCTAGTTCAGAACAATTGCCAATATGGGGAAGTCCTGC
>NW_026264216.1:6495-7944 GCF_000817695.3 Arachis duranensis
GTGCCATGCCTTCGAACCAAAGTGGCACGCCTAGGACATTTTAAATGGCAAAGTAGCCTGGCGTGCCATGCCTTCGAACCAAAGTGGCACGCCCAAGGCTTTTTAAATGGCAAAGCAACCTGGCGTGCCACGCCTTTGATACCAAGTGGCACACCCAGCTTTATTTGGCCTCCTTAGGTGCTGGCGTGCCACGCCTTGTTGCTCAAGTGGCACGCCTTAGTGGGACTTCTTGAGCTGGCGTGCCACGCCTTCGATACCAAGTGGCACGCCCAGCTTTTGTAGTGTCTCCTTGTTCACTGGTGTGCCACACCTTGTTGCTCAAGTGGCATGCCCATTCAATTGTGGGTCTTATAGGCTTGGCATGCCATGACTTGGTCCTTAAGTGGCAGGCCCAAGTGAACTCTGGGGCTGGCGTGCCACGCCTTCGACACAAAGTGGCACGCCATAATGATGGCTCTTCTAGTAACGAGTTCGCGTGCCACGCCCCTTTGATTGTCTTCAATTTTGCTCTATGGAATGTTGTACCAGTGTGTCATGCCCAGCTTCTGGCGTGCCACGCCAGTACATTTTTGTGGTGTTTGTTCCAAGTGGCACGCCTGCTTCACACGCCTCACTTGTTTTGTTGTTTTCTTTCCCATTTTTGATGTCTTCTCCACCTGAAATACAGCACAAACTCATTTCAAAGCAATGTACTATGATATTCATTAATTAAGGCATGAATTGCAATGATCAAATGAGATTATGCCTCTTTTATGGTCCTTTTTATGCAATAAAAAGGGTAGATGATGTAAGTCATCACAACACCAGACTTAAGTTTTGCTTGTCCCAAGCAAATCAATGTGAGTGGTCTTTTTGGTGAATTGAGACTTGACCTTGAAGGGATGCAATGTAACTAGGAATTGGACTAAGTGCTCAACACATTCATGAGTGCTTTGAATATCACAAAGAGCTCATAGATCCTTAAGGGTTTTTCTAAGTATGTGTCTTAGTGGTCCTTTTCATTGATTGTCACCTTGAAGTAGTAAGGGTTAACTCTTTCTTTCTCTTTTGTGCTTCTTTTCTATTTATTGACCACGACTCTAAGTGTTTTGTCTCAAGACAACCCTTTAGTTAGGCTTTCAATCAACACTCCCAAGCCAGTTGACTTTAGGGTGCTAGGTATTGAAACACCCTGGAGAATTTACTTGCCCAGGCCTCTTCTTGACACATCTTCACCACAAGCATCTACTATGGGTTCTAACTCTTTTTGAGTTTTTTTTTTCAATGTTTCTCTTCCCTCCTTAGTAGTTGATGCTCAGAGCCTTGGGTCTTTGTTGTTTACTGATGGCAGCGCATCTAGGCCAGTTTCATTGACCTTTTCTTTACTGTTTTAGGGTAGTTTCATGCATTTTCTTAGTGAATAAGGCAAGTTTTGGATGAAAATACACTCACACCTTGATTCAAGAAACT
>NW_026264216.1:12050-12487 GCF_000817695.3 Arachis duranensis
TAAGTACACTTTGACCTCCTTGTTATCTATCAAGTGGGCCCCATTCAATCTCCTAAAAAAAAGAAAACGGAAACCCCATTAGTATTGACAAAATGATCGTCCACATTCCTTTTTAATGCTAGTGAATGGAGTTGCAACTGATGGGTGTCCCTTGGGACACCAAACTTAATTCATTTTCATCTCAATAAATGGGTTCATCATTGGGTTTTTAATGTGTTCATGGGGAAGAAATAATTCCAATCCTTTCACATTCTTTGCTTCTAATCTCCCCTGAACACATTAAAATTCTCATTCAACCCTCCACCAATGTATTAAATGCTTTCAAATTTAGTGGTATTGTGCTTGCTGATTGATTCTCGTATGGTAGTGGCCACACCAAACTTAATCTCTGGGCTTACTCCTTAAAAATTTAATTTATCCAAATGCTTGTAAGCCTA
>NW_026264217.1:0-1489 GCF_000817695.3 Arachis duranensis
CGGATTAAGCACCATCAACCAAAGAGATAAAGAGGGATACAAAGATCAACAATGGTGCTGAGAAGGAGTGAAGCAAGTAAACTCCAACAACAGGTTGTATTGTTAAGTGACTATCTTATATTCAAAACTGTTATGATTGAAAGTGATATTGTATCCCTGTTTAGTATAATTCCCTTGTAGTCAATAACTAAGATGATTGGTATGTCATAGCACCATATTCTTAAAATTTTGCTTGCACCCATGGTTTGGAAATATATGAATAGAAAACATTTCTTTGAAGAGAAGGATTGAGGAATCAAAAATTTATCGTGAGGTAAGCAAAAGATTAAGGGAAGTGGTGGTTCTGGTTGTAAGAATGTGTATTGAGGCTGCATGTTTGTGAAAACCTGCATGGGAGCTCATAGGCAGGAAATAGAATTCAAAGAAGTATTGCAGATATTCTCAGAAATCTTTTGATCCAAGAAGTTCAAAAAAAAAAAGAGAAAATTTCTTTGAATAAAAAAAAAGGGAAAGAATGAGAAAGCTGAAGGCTCTGAGTACCAATGGCAATTTATTTGCTAAGTGCTTGTGGTGTTTATGTATCGAGCTCAATGCTTGAAAACAAAACACTTAGAAGTCAAGGCTAGACTCAAGTGCAAGAGCACTCCCTTATGGCTCAAGGCTCTGAGCATCAATTACTAGGCAGGAAGGAAGAAAACTCAAAGAGTTAGTACCCTAGTAAATGCTTGTGGTCGAGATGTGTCAAGGAGAGAGGCTTGAGCAAGTAAATCCTTTGGGGTGCTTTAACACCTAATACCTTAAAACCAACTGGTTTAGGAGTATTGATTGAAAGCTTATTTAAAGAGCTGCTTTGAGACAAGACACTTAGAGTCAAGGCCAAAACACAGAAATCATAAGCTGCTTCAAGGTGATTATCTATAAAGAGATCTCCACGGTATCATTTGGGTGAAATTCCTAAGACCTAAGACTTCCAAGATGTGGGGACTAGTAAACACTGAAGCCCTTGCATAAACATTTGATTCAGAGTTCACTCCACTGTCAATTAATCACTTCACTCACAGAGCATACATGTCATTCTTCAATCCATTTTAATCTGACAGAATTTTTGAGCTTAAATTCTTTTCTTGCTTGGGGACAAGCAAGTTTTAAGTTTGGTGTTGTGATGACAAGTCATCTTAGCCTAGTTTTACTAGTCTTTTTCTTTGTTTTCATTTAGTTTTATGCACTTTCTTAAGTCATAAGTAAGCCAATTGGGTTAAAATTCATGTTTTCTTAGATTCAATCAACCATGGATAAATTGATGCATTTTCATGAGTTTTTGTGCAATAATTGCTTATATATCAAGAAGAAGAAGAACTCTCATGATTATAGCATAGCTTTGATGCAATTGATTGATTGATGATAGGTGAAACAAGGCTTGGAAGGAGGGTGCAGGAAGCTCAAAAAGAAGCCCCTGGGAGGCAACGTTGGAGCCAACGTTTGACCTCAA
>NW_026264217.1:6267-7251 GCF_000817695.3 Arachis duranensis
GGGTTAGTTAACCCAAGTTACCAAGTGTTAAAGCACTCCAAAGAACTTAATAATCCAAGCAGATCCTAGTACAAAAACACCACAGGCATATGCTCTAAGGTTCAAGCTATTGGTGTCTAGCTTATTTCTTATTTCTTTTGTTCTTATTGCTGCCATTTTGGCTTTTCTCATTTCATCTTCCTTTTCTTTTTAGCCAAGGACTTTTTATTTATTTGAGATTCATAGACAATGAGCTACTTTTCAACTTAAAAAGGAGAACAGTCTGTTCCTTTTATTCACTAAAAGTGAGTCACAACACACTCACACATATATACCTCCACTTACTATTATTTGACTCTTAGCTAACAATTAACCATATTGCTTCCTTTTTCAAACATTTCTTTTATTGAATTGAAAGAGCTTAGGGACAGAACAAGCATTAATTAAGTGAAAGCAAACAAACAAGCACACACTTAGACTAGCTTACTTATTGCAAAGAGTGATTTTACTTGTACTAAATGAACACTTTAGCAAGACTTAAGTCAAAACATTTCTCAATAGTAAGAGTTAAGTATAGATACAACCTATTGGTTTGCAGTCCTCTTGTCCTTCCTTCTGTTGTGCTCCTTTTGATTTATGATGCATAATATCTTCAAATGGTTGTTAGTTCCCTGCACAATTCTCAAAAGTTGCTTGCTTCTCAAGCCCTTAGGTGACTGGTTAATATGCATGAATTGAATGTGGCTTTTGGATTTAATTTGGTGTGGGAACACCAAACTTAATTCCTTGCCACTTCCTTTGATGCAACAGATTAACTATATGTAAGATCTTGTGTCCTTGCTAAAGGTTATAAAACTAAAACTAGAAAGCAATTAAATGGTTGAATGATTTGTCTGATTGCTTGGAGCTAGCTTTGTGCAGGAAGTGGAACACCAAACTTAGAATGCTTCATTCTCTCTTAATTTGTTTTGGTGTGGAACACCAAACTTAGCTCCTTGCGATACA
>NW_026264217.1:7377-12481 GCF_000817695.3 Arachis duranensis
TTCACCGTGCCCAAGATTGATCTCTTCAAAAGCTCATACCACTCTTTTGCTTCAGGGGTGAGGTCTCCTCTTCTCAAGTACTTGTACTTGTTTTTAGTGGTTCCTACCCACTCCGTGTTTACCACACAAATTTCACTAGCAATCTCATCATAGTCTTGCTCTTCATTTAGCCTTTGATGGTATCCTGGCTCATCAAAATGGGTTACCCTTAGTTTCAACACTTTCATGATAGTGCTTGGGCTAAAATCCACTTCCGTTCCCCGTACATAACTCTTGTAAGTTGGAGCTTGATTCATTTCTATTCTTGGGGTATTAGTGTAGAATTCCCATATAATGTTTGCATTGATCCTAGTGATTGGTGAGATGAGCTCTTCCCACCTTCTCTTTCTAATCTTGGCGATCATTTCTTGACCATCTTCATCTTCCAAGAGAAGTGGAACTTCTGGGTATATCTTTTTGTCTCTCATCCATCCCCATTGTGTTTGATGGTACCACGTTCTGAATCTCCATTGATCAAATCGAGGAACACTTTCTTCGATCATTGGTTCTTTTCCTTTCCTCCGTTTGGTTCTTGAAGAAGAGGCCATACTTAGTCTTTTTGAGGTTATAGTTGTATGTGGAAGGGAGTTAAGGTCTCGGTATATTTTTGGAAGAAGAGAATTGTGAGGTTAAGAAAATATGATGAGTAATGATGAAGAGAATGGAGGTTGGGTAGTGTATATGCAAGGAGTGTATACTCCTTCGGTTGTGTGCATGGCTAGGTGGTGTCTAGTGATTATTTATATAAACAATGAAGGGCTAGGATGCAAGTGGATATCTTTGTAAATCAAAGGTGTGCATGCAAAGTTGAATGAGGACAAAGCTTTCCTCTTCAAGTACTTTCAACGTACTTTTTCCCAGGATGTGCAGCATCACCTCTTGAAGCATGTGATACATTCTTGTCCTCATGTTATGTCCTTCCTTGTCTTGTCCCTTTCATTGAATATTCTCTTGACCACCTAACCATCACTACAAGACAACAAGAATAACTATATTTAAATAAGGCAAGAGAAAGAGAAAAGAAAATAAATGTAAACTATCATTCCTTATGCTGAATCAACCGTGATTTCTTCATGGATTGCCACGGGTGACACCAAACTTAATGTTTGGTTCCATGGCTCAATGTATTACTTCTTTAAACCATTTTTCTTGTGAAACTCCTACTTTGTTTTTGGTTAAATCTTTCATAAGGAATGCTTTATTGGATTGCCTTCTTACTATAATAGTGATTGTTAAACCTCCATGACATTCAAAACTTAAAGGACCATTGACTTTCATGACTGATTCTTGTAAATTTTTTTAGTGTAACCCGTGGGTACACCAAACTTAGAATTCAATCATATACCATCCAAAGTCATGAATAATTGTCAAGTTTGTCCTCAAGAATTTGAAATCATATTGATGTAACAATTATTATGTAAATTGAAATATCAAAGACAGGAAAATTAAATCATGGGTTGCCTCTCATGGAGCGCTCGTTTAATGTCACTAGCTTGACATTGAACCCTTCTTTTATGGTGGTTGATAATTGTAGTGCCTCAGCTTGTCCCCTCTGACTGTAAGTTTTCTCTGTGTGCCATTATGCTCAATCTCAATATGCTCAAGAGAAAGCACTTTGTTCACTGTGTAGAAATCTTGTGCTTCTTGCTGTTGGTATACTAATTGCACCTTGTCATCTTTGGAGAATCCTTCAGTTGGGACTTTTTTATTCCTCCACCCTTTATGAGTCTTTTTCTTGTTTTTCTTCCTTTTTCTTGTCAACCTTTCTTCCTTGACAGCAGCCTTGGTTATGGTACCTTCCTTGTTGTTTATCATCCTGATTCCTTTTTGAATTCCTTCTCCTCTTTGCACATGCTCATTCTTCTGCTCCCCTGTGTTGTTGGTTGCTTGCTTTGGCAAACAGTCACTGACTACCTTGCTTCCCTCTTCACTAATTTGTGATTCTGGAAACACTTTCAGGATAATGCTTTCCTCATGCATCCTAAGAGTTAATTCTCCTTGCTCTACGTCTATGATAGCCCTAGCAGTGGCCAAGAAAGGTCTCCCAAGTATGATGGAATCACTTTCATCCGTATCTGAATCTAAAACCACAAAATCAGCAGGATATATGAATTTGTCCACCTTGACTAGAAGGTTTTCAATCACACCCTTGGGATGTACTATTGATTGATCCACCAATTCTAATGACATCTGTATTGGTTTCACCTTATCTATGCCAAGCTTTTTCACTAAAGAGGATGGAATCAGATTTATGCTTGCTCCTAAATCACACATCCCCTTGCCAATAAATAGACTTCCAATGGTGCAAGGTAAGAAGAAACTCCCTGGATCTTTCAACTTGGGAGGGAGTCCTTTTCTGATGAGTGCACTGCATTCTTCAGTGAGAAGTACAGTCTCCTTCTCCAGCCAACTTCTTTTCTTGTTGATGAGTTCCTTCAAGAACTTGGCATATAAGGGCATCTGTTCCAATGCCTCAGCCAGGGGAATGTTGATTTCCAACTTCTTGAAAGTTTCCAGGAATTTTTGGAAGTGCTGATCTTTGGTTTCTTTGTTGAACCTCTGTGGATATGGCAGTGGAGGGTTGAGGTCCTTCTCCTTTTTCTGTTGTCCTTGAATTGCTTCTTCTTCTTTATGTGTATTGATTGGCTGGTCTTCTTCTCCTTTGGGGTTCTTTGTGTTCTTGTTTGGCATCATATCTTGATCATTGGCTTCCTCTGCATCTATTGGCTTTTTGCTGCTCTCCACCTGTTTCTTTGTAGTGTCATTGTTGCTCCCCAATGTTCTCCCACTCCTTAACTGTATCGCCTTACATTCTTCCTTAGGATTTGGGATTGTGTCACTTGGCAGGGAACTTGATGGCCTCTCAATTGCAAAATGTTTAGAGAGCTGGCCTATTTGTCTTTCCATGTTCTTGATGGAGGCTTCTTGAGTTTTGGCCGTCATTTCTTGATGGTTCCACAGCTTGTCTATCAAGGTTTCTAGATTAGTGATTCTTTGAGATTCAGGAGGTGCTTGTGGTTGGTTGTGAGGTGTGGGTGGTTGATGGTAAGTGTTTTGGTTGATGGATTGGTTATGGGTTGGATAATGGTTAGAGTTGGGGTAAGTATTTTGTGGTTTTCTGAATGAATTTTGGTTGTTGTTTTGCTGGTTGTTCCTTGGGTTATTTTGTGTTGTGTTTCTTTGCCAGGATTGTTGGTTATGGTTATGGTTATTTCCCCATCTAAGGTTGGGGTGGTTCTTCCAGGAAGGGTTGTAGGTCTCACCATAAACTTCATTCTGTCCAGGATTTTGGTTATGCATGTATTGCACTTGCTCCTGTTGTTTCTCTTCTTGGCTTTCTTCATTCTGTCCCCATACAGTTGATGGTTGGCTTGTGTTCACAGCTGCTACTTGAAGGCTATCAATTCTTTTGGCCATTTATTCAAACTGTTGTTGCATTTGTTGTTGCATCATCTTGTTTTGAGCCAAGATGGAATCTACTCCTTCCAGTTCTAATACCCCCTTTCTCTGTGATGGTTGGCGGGTTCTTTGATGAGCAAAGAAGTATTGATTGTTGGCCACCATGTCCACAAGATTCTGGGCTTCTTCAGCAGTTTTCATCAGTTGCAATGAACCTCCAGCAGAGTGATCTAATGCCTCTTGAGATTTCAATGCCAGGCCTTCATAGAAATTCTGCAGCACATCCCATTCATTGAACATTTCTGGGGGACATTTTCTGATTAAGGCTTTGTATCTCTCCCATGCTTCATATAAGGATTCAGCATCTAATTGGGTGAATGTTTGCACCTCGGTTTTCAGCCTGATGATCCTTTGTGGTGGGTAGAATTTGGCTAGAAATTTAGTCACCAAATCATCCCAACTAGTGATGCTTCCCTTGGAAAAAGTTTCAAGCCATTGTGCAGCCTTATCCCTTAATGAGAATGGGAATAGCAGGAGCTTGTATGTTTCAGGATTCACACCATTGGATTTGACAGTGTCACAAATCCTTAGGAATGTGGATAGATGCTGATTGGGATCTTCCAATGGGCTTCCTCCATAGGAACAATTGTTCTGGACAAGTGTAATGAGTTGTGGTTTTAGCTCGAAGTTGTTTGCATTGACATTGGGAGTGAGGATGCTACTCCCACAGTGTCCTGGATTTGCAAAAGTGTATGAGGCTAGGACTCTTCTTTGAGGGGGTTATTGTTGTTGTTGTTAGCTGCTCCCCCTGTTGCATTCAGATTTGAGTGATTCCCTTCCATTTCGTGATATTCTTCTTCCTCAGATTCTTCTTCTCCAACGATACCTTTCCCTCTTTCACCTCTTCTTATTCTTCTGAGAGTCCTCTGATCAGATTCAGATAGAATAGGAATAGCTCTCCCTGTACCTGTCATACAAACAGGGCAGGAGAAACACACAACCAGTGATACTTCACTCTATTGCTAGAATGAAGTTTGAGTTAGCTTAAGCAAAAATTCAAACAGTTAGTGGGTTAGTCAAAATTTAAAGAAAAAGAAAAAAAAGTGCTTAATCTAGACCACCACCTTACTTAATCATTGTCAATCTAATCAATCCCCGGCAACGGCGCCAAAAACTTGATGTGCGAAAAACGATTCGACACAAAACTCACCGACAAGTGTACCGGGTCGCATCAAGTAATAAAACTCACGGGAGTGAGGTCGATCCCACAGGGATTGAAGGATTGAGCAACTTTACTTTAGTGGTTGATTTAGTCAAGCAAACAAGAGTTGATTTGATTGGTTTGTGATTGACGGAAGCTAAATGCATGAATTGTAAAGGGAATTGGTAATTTGCAGGAAATTAAAGAGAACTGAAATTAAAGTGCTGAATCTTAAAGACAAGTAAAATAAATGGTAGAAACATAAAGTGTAAGAAATGTAAATTGCTTGAATTATAAAGGGAATTGGGAATTGGATTTGCAAAAATTAGACAAGGAAAAGTAAATTGCAACAAACAGAAAAGTAGAAGAGGAATTAAAATGAACCGGATCTCAACTGGAAATGTAAATGAACTTGGAGAAGCATTCAAAAGAGAAATCAAAATGAAAGCTCCAGATCTCAAAATA